>NC_041385.1:309935460-310022379 GCF_002162155.2 Triticum dicoccoides | reverse complement strand
AACGGTTAATATGATCTATGTCATACACATCCCCAAACGGGAGCGCAAGCGCGCATTAAGGGATGTCTACGCCGTAGAGCCGGTCTCCCAAAAATTCAACCCATGGTTGGCTTGCCCGGTCACATTCGATCGGAAGGACCACCCGACCAGTATCCGTCATGGAGGATCGGCAACTTTGGTCCTCGATCCAACATCGACGGATTCCATGTAACGCGAGTCCTCATGGACGGTGGCAACAGCCTTAACCTGCTCTATCGGGACACCGTCTGCAAGATGGGTATCGATCTGTCAAGAATCAAGCCCATGAAAAGTACCTTTAAATGAGTAATACCTGGCATAGAGGCCCGCTGCTCAGGCTCAATAACGTTGGAAGTTGTCTTCGGCTTGCTCGACAACTTCTGCAGTGAAGACTTGATCTTCGATATCGTACCCTTCCGAAGTGGCTATCACGCACTGCTTGGACGGACCGCTTTTGCTCGATTCAACGCGGTGCCGCACTATGCATATTTAAAGGTCAAGATGCCCGGTCCACGTGGTGCTATAACAGTCAATGAAAACACAAAATGCTCCCAGCCGAGGTATAGAGCGGCCCACTTAAGCCGCACACCTCGTCGGTCATCAAGCCATTGGACTTTGTTAAAAGAGTCCGGTCAGTCCCACAAGCTAGTGGCTCGGTACATCCAGAGCTAGACTAGTAGTTCCGCCTCCATAGATCGCTGCGCACATCCGCGGAATTCGTACCGCACATGCATCATTATGCACTCAAAATGCCTTGGGCATCGGCGGAGGCACAATACGGGAAGGTCTATAGTACGGCTCGACCCTATATGATATTCCACCTTTTTTCGCTTACTTTTTTACCATAGGTGCATCCGAGCCCACGTATCCTACGAACTTACAAGGACCCACTCCAAGCCCGGTTCCGTAAGGCAAACAGAAGACCGTTTCCTTCAAGGAACCCCCCTCTACAGGACGAAGGCGACGCAGATGTGCGGCAGGACATCCAAAGGACTCTTCATACCAAACCTTATTTAAAAGGACCTGTACTGAGCTTTTCTCCTTGTTATTAGACCCTCGGCATGTAAAATGATTTTGGTGCTTATGGTACCCTCTATAAGATCACGTCTTGAAGTATCAATTAGATTCTAGTCGTGACAATTTTTTTGGTATCAACTTTATTTATAAAACTATAGTCCGTCTCTCCAGTTGTCACACATACCTCGACACCCATTGCCAGGGGCTCTATACGGCCACTTATGAGCCATTAAATGAAAGCCCAAACAGCTTTGTAGCACACTTCGGCATCCCGAGCTTGGCGTTGTATGCATCGGCTCCGAATCATGTCTTTGGTCAATAGTTGGGTTGCTCGACTCCTGTGTTTTCTACCTTACGTTTTGTTTGTTCGGCTAAGGTAGAAAAGGGAGTACTACTGCGATTGTGTTTCTGGTTCATCTGATCAAGCACCTCAGTAGAGAAAGCCTAAAACTGACTGTCATGATGCGGCGAGAGCTGGTCAGCCGTTCGGTGACTTACTAAATCTTTAGCGATTTTTCCATATTAAACTAAGGACTGTTTTCCCAGTCATATACGTAATGCATCCACATTCGGATAGTAACATACATACTAGGGGCTATTTTGTAGCCCAAATTATCAAACTCCTATGCCTAAGTGAGAGCGGTTAAGCCGTATAGTCCGATTGCCTGGGTCGCCGCACTGACACCTCCATCATGGACTGAGATGTTGGGTCAACAGTGCTCATGTGCTATTTCGAACACCCCCGTAGCATCTACGTGGGGTCGAAGCCGACGACTGGAAAACTCTCAGACATACAAAAGCGGCCGCATAGGAGGCAAATAACTTCAGATAATGGCACAAAATATATTACAAAGCCTTAATATCTATAATACACACGGGCGGGTCGTTCAGACACATGTCCTTTGAGCATTGACCCTCTATCAAATGAGCACCCTCTAGGACATCGTTTAAATAACATTCCAGTGTGTGGTGGTCTTTGCCTTCGGGAGGAGCCTCCACCGCGACAACGGTGGCCTTCATATTGGCCCAGTGCACCTTGACACGGGCAAAATCCCTCTGTGCACCTTCTATGCACATCGACTGTTTCATGGCCTCAATGTGGGGCACGACATCGACGAGTCGCTGCACTAGGCCAAAATAAGAGCTCAGGACGGATTCAGTCGGCCACAGCCGGAGTATAACTTCCATCATGGCCGTCCGGACATCTTGTGCAGCTCGGCCCACTGCGCCATCTGGTCGTTAAGCAGCGTCCAACGCTCTTGCGTCGCATATTGCAACTAGAACAGCTTCTTCGTCTCATGCCCCTCCTGGGCCCGGTAGAGCTGCGCTGCGTCAGCGGTGCTCTTCAGTAGATCTGCAAAGGAGTCTGGAGAACTCCATAGCCAATTAAGTAAGGCATTACTCTGATTGCCAAACTTAGACTGTAAAAGAAACGGTTTACTAGCCGCTATCTGTCCGGCCTGTCAGAGCTCCTCGCGAGCCGCTCGAGATTCTGACCTCGCTTCTTGGGTGTCCTAAAGGGCCTTGGAGAGTTCGACTGCCTTCGCTTTATTCCCCTCCTCAAGGAGCTCACACTTGCGAGTTGCGTCCTTGAGCTCTTGCTCAATCTTGGATACGCGCTCCTCGGACTGGCGCCGGGTGGCTTTTCTTCATTCAAATCGACAGCCGCTCTCTCAGCGGCCGCATCGTTCACCCTTGCATGCTCCTTTGCGTGGTCAAGGTCACTCCTGAGTGTCTCGACCTCAGCATCTCCATCTGCAATTATGCATATAGCAGTGTGTGAGCTTCACTTAAGCATTTGCAAAATAATTCCATGGAATATGGAGCACTTGAAACATACCTTGCGCTTCGTTGAGCCGCTTGTTAATCTGGATATTGTCCTCATCGACCAGCTACAGTTTCCTCTTCAGTTTGGAAACTTCGGCAGCTTGAGCGGTCGCCGCTAACAGTGATGCTTGATGTTTATCAAAAAGGCTAAGTATGTTATTTACTGTGGGTACCTATAGATCTTCTATTCGCCGTCCTTCATTGGCCAAATAGAGTCTCAGGGGCTACTATCTGTATATAGACAGATATGTTATGAAAAGCGGTTAAAATACATTACATCGCATACCTCGAAGCCTGTTAGTAGGCTCGTGAAGGCCTCATCCAGTCCGCTCTTAGCAGACAGAACTTTTTAAACCACCGTACCCACTAAGGTACGGTGCTCCTCCAAGACGGATGCACCTTGTATTGCATCCATCAGCTTGTTCGGCGCCTCTGCATTCGTAGAGGTCGCCATCTCCCCCCTGCAGAGATGGCTGCCGATCCGATTCCGGAACCATTTGGGTCTCCAGAACAGTATCCGGCTGAGGGTCGGATGACCCAAGACCCCCATGGCCGGTCTCCATAGGGGTTGCACCCTCCATTTTATCGGCAGCCTCCGGTGCCGCATTGGTCCTCTCCTGTACTTCTCCGGAGCCCGGAGAAATCCTTTGGGATGACACCTCAGGATCGTCCGCCCTAGGAGGCGAGGAAGCTCGTGGAGGCTTCTCGCTCTCCATCTTGTCTGGTGAAAGATCCCCCGATGACGGAGATTCTTGAGGAATGTCACAAGCCGGACTGCGATATGAAATTTGATATTATTCTTATAATCTATAAAAATAATTAGATGTATATAAGACATCTAAGGAAACTCATGATTCGGCAAGGGGCTTGGTGCGGGGGCGGTGTTGGGAAGAGCTTCGGTACCCGAATCCGAGTCATCGGAGAGGGATACCCGTCCCCTCTTGAATGCCCCCTTCTCCGGATCTACGGAGGCCTCTCTCTTTTTCCCCTTGGGAGGAGGGTTCTCTACTTCCTCCTCCTCTCCTCCTCCTCATCCTCGTCTTCCTCTTCCTCGCCAGAGGAAGGAGCTTCGGTTCCTTCGGACACGGCGCCCGAAGTCTCTTTGGGATGAAGGTCGCCTTGTGCCTCCTTGGTCTTCTTCTTCTTCTTGGCCGTCTTTGCGGCGCCTGATAGGGCGCCGGGACCAGCATCTTCATTAATAGAGGATCGGCTGGGTTTTCGGGGAGCGGGGCTGGACACCGAATCCGCTCGGCCTTGTTTATCCAGTCTTGTTTAGGAGATGGAATTCTCAGGACCCCTCCTTATGATTGACAAGCTAAGTAGTGTTCGGCAATATGATACTTACTGGGGATGCCGGATTGTTGCAGTCGAGGCCAGTGTCGTCGGACGTCCGTGGCCACGACTTCTGCTTCTTAAAAAGCAGCTTCCAGATCATTTTGTGCTCATGCCATAGAAGTGCTGCAGAGTCCGTGGCCCCTCCAGATTGAACTCCCACATTTTGAGAGGCCGTCGCTGGCAAGGGAGAGCTCGGCGGATGAGCATCACCTGAATCACATCAGCAAGGGTGATGTCCTTGTTTGTCGTGCTCTTAATACTCTTCTGTAGCACCGACACGTCGTCCCAGGACTCCCAATCTAGGCCCTTGATGGTCCAGGATGCGAGACGCGGTGGAGGTCTAGATCTGAAGGCAGGAGCGGCAGCCCATTTGGTGCCGCGGGGTTCGCTGATATAGAACCACTCCTGCTGCCACACCTTGACAGTATCCACAAATCTTCCTTTGGGCCAAGAAACACGGTTGAGCTTGCTCACCATGGCGCCGCCGCACTCGGCGTGTTGGCCTTCAACCACCTTCAGCTTCACATTGAATACTTTGAGCCATAAGCCGAAGTGTGGAGGGACGCGGGGAAATGCCTCACACATGCTGATAAATGCCGAGATGTGGAAGAAGGAATTCGGGGCCAGATCGTGGAAATCCAGCCCGTAAAAGTACATGAGACCTCGGACGAAGGGGTGAAGGGCGAACCCGAGTCCTCGAAGGAAGTGAGGAATAAAAACCACCCTTTCGTCGGGCTCTGGGTGGTGATGATCTACTCTGGGGCTGGAAGCCTGTGTTTGATCTCCGTCGTCAGGTCCCTCACCTCCCATAGATCGTGGATGTTCTTCTCCGTTACAGAGGAAGCCATCCACTTGCCCTGAAAGCCAGATCCGTCCATGGCTATAGAAGATGGGGCGGAAGGAAAGATTAGGACTTGGGCACTGGATCGGGGGATTAACATGCAGAGGAACGATAAGGCGTGAGGTGAACAGATGGGTCTTTTCCTCATATAGAGGCAGCGAATATCAAGTGCCCCCTCATAAGCCTTAAATCTAGCCTATTCCCAAGGGGACGTGTGAACGACATGGTTGGATTACCCAAAACCCCTGTTGATGAGAATCTCGTAATAACGGGACAAGATCTCTGCTTTGACAAGACGTGTCATTAGCCATACCTCAAAATGTGAAACGAGGCTGTAAAACGGTTCAGAATAATAATAAGGCCAGAACATAACGGCTCGCCGGAAAAGTGGCCCGTGGACGTGACTTATTTTAAGTATTGTTGCTTTTTACATCTTAGGGTTGTACGTGTTAAGCAAGGCCGAACGCAGCTCTTTGTGTGCAGAAAACTAATTTGGAGTATTCAGAAAGGGGAACCCACCTTGCACTGCCGAAGACAATCTGCACGCCGGATACATAGTCATTGAAGCCTGGTTCAGGGCTACTGAGGGAGTCCTGGACTAAGGGGTCCTCGGGTGTCCGGGCTATGTGATATGGGCCAGACTGATGGGCCATGAAGATACGAGATAGAAGAACCTTACCCGTGTCCGGATGGGACTCTCCTTTGCGTGGATAGCAAACTTGGCGTTTGGATCATGTACCTTCCTTTCTCTGTAACTGACTCTGTACAACCCTAGATCCCTCCGGTATCTATATAAACCGTAGGGTTTAGTCCGTAGAGAAAATCACAATCATACCGGCTAGACATCTAGGGTTTAGCCATTACGATCTTGAGGTAGATCAACTCTTGCAACCCCTATACTCATCAAAGTCAATCAAGCAGGAAGTAGGGTATTACCTCCATTAAGAGGGCCCGAACCTGGGTAAACATCATGTCCCTTGCCTCCTTGTTACCTACGATCCTTAGACGCATAGTCCGGGACCCCCTACCCGAGATCTGCTGGTTTTGACACTGACAGTGTCACCTTTGTGGATGAAACGATGTTCATTGCCTCTTCTTGATTTCAATTTTTTTCTAGTTTCAACATAGAATAACAGGAGTGTTGTGTTAAAATTTGGATTTTTTTCGGGGTTCGTTATACATTAACTGAGTTTTCTAGGCATTTTACGGGCATAATTCAAATTTTAACTACAAGCACATGATCCAGTGCATATAAATGGGATGAAAAAATCAAATGTGTGTCCTTGGTTGGATGCATAGGTTCCATTCAAGAAATGGGAATGAATTTCAAATACGAGGGCACCATCGCTTGGCCGCAAACATTGAGATACATGGTTTTAAAATTCTAGTAAATCCAAAACTCGTCTGAAATTCATGAAACTTGGCATGCTATCATGGAACGATGATGACCCACAAGTGTAGGGGATCAATCGTAGTCCTTTCAATAAGTAAGAGTGTCGAACCCAACGAGGAGCAGAAGGAAATGATAAGCGGTTTTCGGTAAGGTTTTCTTTGCAAGCACTGAAATTGTAGGTGATAGATAGTTTTGTGATAAGATAAATAGTAACGAGTAACAAGTAAATAAAGTAAATAAAGTGCAGCAAGGTGGCCCAATCCTTTATGTGGCAAAGGATAAGCCTGGACAATTTCTAATAATGAGAAAGGAGCTCCCGAGGACACACGGGAATTATCGTCAAGCTAGTTTTCATCACGTTCATATGATTTGCGTTCGGTACTTTGATAATTTGGTATGTGGGTGGACCGGTACTTGGGTACTGCCCTTACTTGGACAAGCATCCCACTTATGATTAACCCCTATTGCAAGTGTCCGCAACTACAAAAGAAGTATTAAGGTAAACCTAACCACAACATTAAACATATGGATCCATATCAGCCCCTAACGAAGCAACGCATAAACTAGGGTTTAAGCTTCTGTCACTCTAGCAACCCATCATCTACTTATTACTTCCCCATGCCTTCCTCTAGGCCCAAATAATGGTGAAGTGTCATGTAGTCGACGTTCACATAACACCACTAGAGGAAAAGACAACATACATCTCATCAAAATATCGAACGAATGCCAAATTCACATGACTACTAATAGCAAGACTTCACCCATGCCCTCAGGAACAAATGTAACTACTCACAAAGCATATTCATGTTCATAATCAGAGGAGTAATAATATGCATAAAGAATCTGGACATATGATCTTCTACCAAGTAAACCAATTAGCATCAGCTACAAGGAGTAATCAACACTACTAGCAACCCACAGGTACCAATTTGTGGTTTTGATACAAGATTGGATACAAGAGATGAACTATGGTTTTGAGAGGAGATGGTGCTGGTGAAGATGTTGATGGAGATTGACCCCCTCCCGATGAGAGGATCGTTGGTGATGACGTTGGTGATGATTTCCCCCTCCCGAAGGGAAGTGTCCCCGGCAGAACAGCTCTGCCAGAGCCCTAGATTGGTTCCGCCAAGGTTCCACCTCGTGGCGGCGGAGTTTCATCCCGTAAGCTTGCTCACAATTTTTTCCAGAGTAAAAGCTCTGATATAGTAGAAGATGGACAGCGGAGGCCCACCAGGGGGCCCAGGAGATAGGGGGCGCGCCCTGTAAGGGGGGGCGCCCTCCACTCTCCTGGACAGGGTGTGGTCCCCCTGGTGTATTTCTTTCACTCAAAAATTCTTATTAAATCCAAAAAGATGTTTCATGGAGTTTCAGGACTTTTGGAGCTGTGCAGAATACGTTTCCAATGTTTGCTCCTTTTCGAGCCCGAATTCCAGCTGCCGGCATTCCCCCTCTTCATGGTAAACCTTATAAAATAAGAGGGAATAGCCATAATTGTTGAGATATAGTGTGTAATAATAGCCCATAATGCAATAAATATTGATATAAAAGCATGATGCAAAATGGACGTATCAACTCCCCCAAGCTTAGACCTCGCTTGTCCTCAAGCGGAAGCCGAAATCAAAAAATATGTCCACATGTTTAGAGATAGAGGTGTCGATAAAAATAAAATACGGACATGAGGGCATCATGATCATTTTTATAACAGCAACATATATTTTATCATATGATTTCTTATGCTCAAGTAACAATCAATTTGCAATGTCAAGTATGGTTCAAAAACTTCATTGGGAACTAACAAACTATAATCTCAGGCATTGAAGCAATTGCAATTTATCGTAACATCAGAAAGAGTCAACAATAGAGCTTTTCAGCAAGCTCACATACTCAACTATCTTGTAGCCTTCTACATTTGCTAACACTCACGCAGTACTTGTGGTTATGGATTTTCAGCCAGACACTGAGAAAGATAGGGGCTTATTGTGTTGCCTCCCAACGTATTCACCTTTAGGTGATGTCAACAATAATAGCCCATCCTAACTTACATCCATTTGGATATATATATATATATATATATATATATATATATATATATATATATATATCACGATCTTTCAAACACGAGGAGCTTGCCAAACGATAAAATGAAAAAGGTAAAGGTGAGGATCACCTTGACTCAAGCATAAAGTAAAAACATAAAGTAAAAGATAGGCCCTTCGCAGAGGGAAGCAGAGGTTGTCATGTGCGTTTAGGATTGATGCACAAAATCTTAATGCAAAAGAACATCACTTTATATTGCCCCTTGTATGTGGACCTTTATTATGCAATCCGTCGCTTTTATTACTTCCACAACAAGATCGTACAAAGCTTATTTTCTCTGCACTAATAAGTCATACATATTTAGAGAGCAATTTTTATTGCTTGCACCGATGACAACTTACCTGAAGGATCTTACTCAATCCATAGGTAGGTATGGTGGACTCTCATGGCAAAACTGGGTTTAAGGGTATTTGGAAGCACAAGTAGTATCTCTACTTGGTGCAAGGAATTTGGCTAGCATGAGGGGGAAAGGGAAGCTTAACATGTTTGGAAGGTCAATGAAAATATACTTTAACTGAGATGTCAGAAAACATAAACTATTGCATTGTCTTCCTTGTCCAACGTCAACTCTTTTAGCATGTCATACTTAATGAGTGCTCCCAAATATAAAAAGGTATCCAAGATAATATAATTGTACGTGAACCCCACTTTCCTTATCACTTACTATTAATTGCAATGATGACCAAAACTACGTTCATCAACTCTCAACAATTTTTATGCCTCATACTTTCTATGTGTGAAGTTATCACTATCCATAAGATCAATATGAACTCTTTTATTCATTCTACTTTCTCAAGATCATAGCAACATAGCAAAGCCCTTGACTCAACACTAATCTTTGTTATAGATAGCTCATGGAGTCGATTACAAAAAGAGATCACAAAGCAAAACTCAAACTACTTGATATCAAAACTTCAATCTACTAGATCAAGATACTACTAAAAGGATCGAACCAAATAATGCGGTAAAGATAGGAGTGTGATGGTGATACGATACCGGGGCACCTCCCCCAAGCTTGGCAGTTGCCAAGGGGAGTGCCCGTACCCATGTGATTATGTCCTCGGAGGTGATGAAGCAGGAGTTGTTGATGATGTAGGCTTGTTCCCCAATTTATGCTTGAGTATAATATTTTGCTCCTTTAGGTCCTCGATCTCCTTCTCAAGGCTTAATACTCTTTTGCATAATTCCTGTTTATTTTCCTGTAAGAGACGAAAAGGGATAAACTCAATGTTTGGCTTCTTTGCTCTATCAAGGAGGCTTGACTTTTTAAACTCCATATGCATGTCCCCAGGCTGAGGTAATGGGGCTTCGTCTTCGTCTGAACTTGTCTCCTCCTTTACTTTAGCCTCATAGTCTTCCCCTTCTTCAGACGTCCAGTGATGACCCACAAGTGTAGGGGATCTATCGTAGTCCTTTCGATAAGTAAGAGTGTCGAACCCAACAAGGAGTAGAAGGAAATGATAAGCGGTTTTCAGTAAGGTTTTCTCTGCAAGCACTGAAATTGTAGGTGATAGATAGTTTTGTGATAAGATAAATAGTAATGAGCAACAACTAAATAAAGAAAATAAAGTGCAGCAAGGTAGCCCAATCCTTTATGTAGAAAAGGATAAGCCTGGACAATTTCTAACAATGGTAAAGGAGCTCTCGAGGACACATTGGGAATTATCGTCAAGCTAGTTTTCATCACGTTCGTATGATTCGCGTTCGGTACTTTGATAATTTGATATGTGGGTGGACCGGTACTTGAGTACTGCCCTAACTTGGACAAGCATCCCACTTATGATTAACCCCTATTGCAAGCATCCGCAACTACAAAAAGAAGTATTAAGGTAAACCTAACCACAACATTAAGAGTATGGATCCATATAAGTCCCTAACGAAGCAACGCATAAACTAGGGTTTAAACTTCTGTCACTCTAGCAACCCATCATCTACTTATTACTTCCCCATGCCTTCCCCTAGGCCCAAATAATGGTGAAGTGTCATGTAGTCGACGTTCACATAACACCACTAGAGGAAAAGACAACATACATCTCATCAATATATCGAACGAATACCAAATTCAAAATGACGACTAATAGCAAGACTTCACCCATGTTCTCAGGAACAAACATAACAACTCACAAAGCATATTCATGTTCATAATCAGAGGAGTAATAATATGCATGAAGGATCTGAACATATGATCTTCCACCAAGTAAACCAATTAGCATCAACTACAAGGAGTAATCATCACTACTAGCAACCCACAGGTACCAATTTGTGGTTTTGATACAAGATTGGATACAAGAGATGAACTAGGGTTTTGAGAGGAGATGGTGCTGGTGAAGATGTTGATGGAGATTGACCCCCTCCCGATGAGAGGATCGTTGGTGATGATGCTGTTGATGATTTCCCCCTCCCGAAGGGAAGTGTCCCCGGCAGAACAGCTCCACCAGAGCCCTAGATTGATTCCGCCAAGGTTCCACCTCGTGGCGGCGGAGTTTCATCCCGTAAGCTTGCCCACGATTTTTTCCAGGGTAAAAGTGATGATATAGCAGAAGATGGACGCCGGAGGCCCACCAGGGGGCCCAGGAGATAGGGGGCGCGCCCTATAGGGGGGTGCGCCCCCCTGTCTCCTGGACAGGGTGTGGGCCCCTGGCCTATTTCTTTCGCTTAGAAATTCTTATTAAATCCAAAAAGTTGTTTCGTGGAGTTTCAGGACTTTTGGAGCTGTGCAGAATAGGTTTCCAACGTTTGTTCCTTTTCCAGCCAGAATTCTAGCTGCCGGCATTCCCCCTCCTCATGGTAAACCTTGTAAAATAAGAGAGAATAGCCATAAGTATTGAGATATAATGTGTAATAACAGCCCATAATGCAATAAATATTGATATAAAAGAATGATGCAAAATGGACGTATCAACTGCCCCAAGCTTAGACCTCGCTTGTCCTCAAGCGGAAGCCGAAATCAATAAATATGTCCACATGTTTAGAGATAGAGGTGTCGATAAAAATAAAATACGGACATGAGGGCATCATGATCATTCTAATAATAGCAACATATATAAATTTTGTCAGATGATTTCCTATGCTCAAGTAACAAGCAATTCACAATGTCAAGTATGGTTCAAAAACTTCATTGGGAACTAACAAACTATAATCTCAGTCATCGAAGCAATTGCAATTTATCGTAACATCAGAAAGAGTCAATAATAGAGCTTTTCAGGAAGCTCACATACTCAACTATGTTGTAGTCTCCTATAATTGCTAACACTCACGCAGTACTTGTGGTTATAGAGTTTCGGCCGGACACTGAGAAAGATAGGGGCTTATTGTGTTGCCTCCCAACGTATTCACCTTTAGGTGATGTCAACAATAATAGCCTATGCTAACTTACGTCCAATTGGATATATATATATCATGATCTTTCAAACACGAGGAGCTTGCCAAAGGATAAAAATAAAAAAGGGATAGGTGAGGATCACCTTGACTCAAGCATGAAGTAAAAAACATAAGGTAAAAGATAGGCCCTTCGCAGAGGGAAGCAGAGGTTGTCATGCGCATTTAGGGTTGATGCACAAAATATTAATGCAAAAGAACGTCTCTTTATATTGCCCCTTGTATGTGGACCTTTATTATGCAGTCCGTCTCTTTTATTACTTCCACAACAAGTTCGTACAAAGCTTATTTTCTCTGCACTAATAATTCATACATATTTAGAGAGCAATTTTTATTGCTTGCATCGATGCCAACTTACTTGAAGGATCTTACTCAATCCATAGGTAGGTATGGTGGACTCTCATGGCAAAACTGGGTTTAAGGGATATTTGGAAGCACAAGTAATATCTCTACTTGGTGCAAGGAATTTGGCTAGCATGAGGGGGAAAGGCAAGCTCAACATGTTTGGAAGGTCAATGACAATATACTTTAACTGAGATGTCGGAAAACATAAACCATTACGTTGTCTTCCTTGTCCAACATCAACTCTTTTAGCATGTCATACTTAATGAGTGCTTCACAATCATAAAAGTTGTCCAAGATAATATATTTATATGTGAACTCCTCTTTCCTTATCACTTCCTATTAATTGCAACTATGACCAAGGCTATGTTCATCAACTCTCAACAATTTTTATGCCTCATACTTTCTATGTGTGAAGTTATCACTATCCATAAGATCAATATGAACTCTTTTATTCTTTTTACTTTCTCAAGATCATAGCAACATAGCAAATCCCTTGACTCAAAACTAATCTTTATTATAGATAGCACATGGACTCGATTACATAAAGAGATCACGAAGCAAAACTCGAAACTACTTGATATCAAAACTTCAAACTACTAGATCAAGATACTACTAAAAGGATCGAACTAAATAAAGCGGTAAAGATAGGAGTGTGATGGTGATACGATACAGGGGCACCTCCCCCAAGATTGGCAGTTGCCAAGGGGAGTGCCCATACCCATGTCATTATGTCCTCGGAGGTGGTGAAGGTGGAGTTGTTGCATTTTTCTTCTCTAGCTTGCGTCTGAGGCTAAAATTTTCTTCCCTCAGATCCTCATTCTTGATCTCAAGTTTCATTTTATTTTTGCATAGTGATGCCTTGCTGTCCTGCAAAAAACATGGTGGGATAGATTGGACCTTAGGGAGGCTTGACTTCTTGAACTCCAGATGCATATCACCAGGTTGAGGTAGTGGATCGTCTTCTTCATCGGAGCTTGTCTCCTCCTTCCCCTTTGGATCATGGTCTTCTTATTCCTCCATGGTCCAGCCATAATGTTCCACATCCCCATATAATTTTGGGTTTGTGATATAATCATCCATGTAGCTCTCCCCCTCTGAATCTTGGGACGACATCTTGCTTTATTCTGCAATAGGAACAGCTCGAAACAAAAACAGAGGATATTTGCGTGATACGGTGGTCAAAACCTTCGGGAGTATATATAATGAATTTTTACCGACCAAAATACGTAACGTGCAAGAAAATGGAGTCCGGGAGGCACACGAGGTGCCCATGAGACAGGGGGCGCCCTACAGGGGGGCGCGGCCTCCACTCTCGTGGAGGCCTTGTGTCCCTTTTGGATTACTTCTTTCTTTCTAAAATTCTTAAATAATCCAAAACTGATAAAAATTGCCATTATAGTTGTTTTGGAGTCGGTTTACTTACCGTACCACATACCTATGCCTTTTCGGAGTCTGGAACGTTCTGGAAAGTGTCCCTTATGTATTCCTCAGGGGTTATGGTTTCAATAATATTAGTTTCAACATTGATAGGATTACCTGAAATATAATGTTTAATTCTTTGACCATTTACCACCCTCGGATTTGTGCCTTCGAAGTTGTTGATTTTTATAGCACCAGAACGATAGACCTCCTCGATAACATAGGGACCTTCCCATTCTGAGAGAAGTTTTCCTGCAAAAAATCTTAAACGAGAGTTGAATAGTAACACATAATCTCCTACGTTAAACTCACGCTTTTGTATATTCTCTTATCATGCCAGCGTTTGACTTTTTCTTTGAAAAGCTTGGCATTCTCATAGGCTTGGGTTCTCCATTCATCAAGTGAGCTAATATGAAACAACCTCTTCTCACCGGCAAGTTTGAAGTCATAATTGAGCTCTTTGATAGCCCAATATGCCTTATGTTCAAGTTCAAGAGGTAAATGACACGCTTTTCCATAAACCATCTTATATGGAGACATACCCATAGGATTTTTGTATGCAGTTCTATAGGCCCATAATGCATCATCAAGTTTTTTGGACCAATTCTTTCTAGATCTATTCATAATCTTTTGCAAAATTAATTTGAGCTCTCTATTGCTCAACTCTACTTGACCACTAGACTGCGGGTGATAAGGAGATGCTATTCTATGATTGACATCATACTTAGCGAGCATCTTACGGAAAGCACCATGAATAAAATGTGAACCACCATCAGTCATAAGATATCTAGGGACTCCAAACCTCGGAAAAATAACTTCTTTAAGCATTTTAATAGAAGTGTTATGATCAGCACTACTAGTTGGAATAGCTTCTACCCACTTAGTAACGTAATCAACAGCAACTAAAATATGTGTATAACCATTAGAGGCAGGAAAAGGTCCCATATAATCAAAGCCCCAAACATCAAACGGTTCAATAACAAGAGAATAATTCATAGGCATTTCTTGACGTCTACTAATGTTACCTATTCTTTAACATTCATCACAAGATAAGACAAACTTACGAGCATCTTTGAAGAGAGTAGGCCAATAAAACCAGATTGTAGTACCTTGTGTGCATTTCTATCTCCAGCGTGGTGTCCTCCATAAGATTCGGAGTGACACTTACGTAGAATCTGTTCCTGTTCATGCTCAGGCACACAACGTCTAATAACACCATCTACCCCTTCTTTATAAAGGTGTGGATCATCCCAGAAGTAATGTCTTAAATCATAGAAGAACTTTTTCTTTTGCTGGTATGTGAAACTAGGCGGTATAATTTAGCAACAATGTAATTAGCATAATCAGCATACCAAGGAGCAGTACGAGAAGCATTGACAACCACTAATTGTTCATCAGGAAAGCTATCATTAATAGGTAGTGGGTCATCAAGAACATTCTCTAACCTAGACAAGTTATCTGCAACGGGGTTCTCAGCTCCCTTTCTATCAATAATATGCAAGTCAAATTCTTGGAGCAAGAGAACCCACCTAATGAGTCTAGGCTTAGCATCTTTCTTTTCCATAAGATATTTAATAGCAGCATGATCAGTGTGAATAGTAACTTTGGAATAAACAATATAAGGTCTAAACTTATCACATGCAAACACAACTGCTAAGAACTCTTTTTCAGTAGTAGCATAATTTCTTTGGGCAGTATCAAGAGTCTTACTAGCATACTGGATAACATTCAATTTCTTATCAACTCTTTGCCATAAAACAGCACCTACAGCATAATCACTAGCATCGCACATAATTTCAAAAGGTAAATTCCAATCAGGTGGCTAAACAATAGGTGCAGTGATCAAAGCTTTCTTAAGTGTTTCAAATGCTTCTACACAATCATCATCAAAGACAAAATGAATATCTTTTTGCAATAAATTAGTCAGAGGCCTAGAGATTTTATAAAAGTCCTTAATGAACCTCCTATAAAAACCGACATGACTAAGGAAACTTCTTATACCTTTTATGTCCTTTGGACATGGCATCTTTTCAATAGCATCAACTTTGGGTTTATCAACTTCAATACCTCTCTCGGAGATCTTGTGCCCCAAGACAATGCCTTCATTAACCATAAAGTGACACTTTTCCCAATTTAGGACGAGACTAGTGTCTTCGCATCTCTGCAAAACTTGATCAAGGTTTCTCAAACAATCATCAAAAGAGGATCCATAAACGGAAAAGTCATCCATGAATACCTCACAAATCCTTTCACAAAAATCAGAGAATATAGCCATCATGCATCTTTGAAAGGTAGCAGGTGCATTACATAAACCAAAAGGCATACATCTATAAGCAAAAGTACCAAAAGGGCAAGTAAAAGTAGTTTTAGATTGATCCTTCGCTGATACAGGTATCTGAGAGAATCCAGAATAACCATCTAGAAAGCAGAAATGTGTGTGTTTGGATAGTCTTTCTAGCATTTGATCAATAAAAGGTAAAGGGTAATGATCTTTCTTAGTAGCTTTATTTAACTTACAGAAATCAATTACCATCCTATAACCTGTAATAATTCTTTGCGGGATCAATTCATCTTTATCATTAGGAACAACGGTAATACCTCCCTTTTTAGGGACACAATGGACAGGGCTTACCCATTCACTATCAACAACGGGATAAATAATACCTGCCTCAAGGAGCTTTAGTATCTCCATTCTTACCACTTCCTTCATCTTGGGATTTAATGGTCTTTGAGGATCTCTAACTGGTTTGGCATCGTCTTCCAATGTAATTTTGGGTTGACATAACGTGGGACTAACGCCCTTAAGATCATCTAGAGTATATCCAATAGTTGCTCGGTGCTTCTTCAGAGTTTTCAATAATCTTTCTTCTTCTTTCTCTGAAAGGTTAGCACTAATAATAACATGATATATTTCTTTTTCATCAAGATAAGCATACTTAAGATTATCAGGTAAGGGTTTAAGTTCAAACACTGGATCACCCTTGGGTGGAGGGGGATCCCCAGGAATTTCAACGGGAAGGTTATGTTTTAGCATAGGTTCCTGTTTAAGGAACACTTCGTCTATTTCTTCCCTTTCCTTCATAAACATATCGTTTTCATGGTCTAGCAAATATTGTTCTAACGGATCAGCTGGAGTAATAGCAATGGAAGCAAGACCAATAATCTCATCCTTACTAGGTGGTTCCCTTTCACGAGGTTGTCTACTAAACTTAGTGAAATTAAACTCATGAGACATACCATCAATGCCAACAGTGAGAATATTCTTTTCACAATTAATCTTAGCACTAGCTGTATTCAAGAAGGGTCTACCAAAAATAATGGGACAAAAATCATCTTGTGGGGAACCAAGAACAAGAAAATCAGCAGGGTATTTAACCTTCCCACACAAAACTTAAACATCCCAATAGGTTTAATGGTATCCCTATTAGCAAGCTTAATAGTAGCATCAATATATTCTAATTCAACGGGTGCAATGTCATGCATAATTTCCTTATATAAATCATAAGGTATCGTACTAGCACTAGCACCCATATCACATAAGCCATGATAACAATGATCTCCTATTTTAACAGAAATAACAGGCATGCCTATGACAGGTCTCCGTGTCTTAGTATCAGGTGTAGCAATATTGGCAGTCTCACCCAAAAAAGAAATAACATGCCCATCTAAGTCCTCATCCAAGAGATATTTAACCATAGCAACACTAGGTTCAAAATTAATTTGCTCAGGAGGTGTATAAGTCCTAGTATTACTCTTACGAACAACAGTCGAAGCTTTAGCATGATCTTTTATCCTAACAGGAAAAGGAGGTTTTTCAACATAAGCAGTAGGAACAATAGGATCACTATAGGTGATAGTCTTTTCTTCGACTGTAATAGGTGCAACTACTTTCACTTCAACAGGAGGATTATATTTAAACCACTTCTCTTTAGGGAGATCAACGTGAGTAGCAAAAGATTCACAAAAAGTAGATACTATCTCAGAGTCAAGTCCATACTTAGAGCTAAATCCACGGAAAGCATCGGTATCCATAAAAGATTTAACATAATCGAACTTAGGTGTCATACCTGACTCCTTACCATTGTCGGAACCCCAATCTTTAGAGTTGCGTTTAATTATTTCCAATAAGTCCCATTTGAAATCAATAGTCTTCAGCATATAAGAACCAGCACAGGAAGTATCGAGCAGGTTGCGATTATCAAGAGAAAGTCGAGCATAAAAGTTCTGAATAATCATTTCCCGAGAGAGCTCATGATCGGGGCATGAATATAGCATTGACTTAATCCTACCCCAAGCTTGAGCAATGCTTTCTCCCTCGCAAGGCCAGAAGTTATATATGTAATTACGATCACAATGAACAAGATGCATAGGATAGAACTTCCGGTGAAATTCCAACTTCAATCGCTTATAACTCCAAGATCTCGTATAATCACATAGCCTATACCATGTCAATGCATCTCCCTTCAAAGATAAAGGGAAGATCTTGCTTTTGACAACATCATCGGGAATACCTGCAAGCTTAAATAATCCACAAACTTCATCCACAAAGATAAGGTGTAAACTGGGATGCAATGTTCCATCTCCTGCAAATGGATTAGCTAGCAGTTTCTCTATCATACCCAAAGGAATCTCAAAGTAAACATTTTCATAAAGTTCAGTAGGTTGAGGAGAAACTCTTTGCTCTTCTGGTTGGGGTGAAGATACCCCAAACAAGCCCCTTAAAGGATTAGTTTCCATAGTGACAAGTAACAGAAAATTTCAGCACACTATATAAATGTTTCCTTACCAAGTTCCACTGACTAAAAGCGCTACACTCCCTGACAACGGCGCCAGAAAAGAGTCTTGATCACCCACAAGTGTAGGGGATCTATCGTAGTCCTTTTGCTAAGTAAGAGTGTCGAACCCAACGAGGAGCAGAAGGAAATGATAAGCGGTTTTCAGTAAGGTTTTCTCTGCAAGCTTTGAAATTGTAGGTGATAGATAGTTTTGTGATAAGATAAATAGTAATGAGCAACAAGTAAATAAAATAAATAAAGTGCATCAAGGTGTCCCAATCCTTTATGTAGCGAAGGATAAGCCTGGACAATTTCCAATAATCATAAAGGAGCTCCCGAGGACACATTGGGAATTATCGTCAAGCTAGTTTTCATCACGTTTGTATGATTCGCGTTCGGTACTTTGATAATTGGATATGTGGGTGGACCGGTACTTGGGAAATGCCCTAACTTGGACAAGCATCCCACTTATGATTAACCCCTATTGCAAGCATCCGCAACTACAAAAAGAAGTATTAAGGTAAACCTAACCACAGCATTAAGCGTATGGATCCATATAAGTCCCTAACAAAGCAATGCATAAACTAGGGTTTAAGCTTCTGTCACTCTAGCAACCCATCATCTACTTATTACTTCCCCATGCCTTCCTCTAGGCCCAAATAATGGTGAAGTGTCATGTAGTCGACGTTCACATAACACCACTAGAGGAAAAGACAACATACATCTCATCAATATATCGAATGAATACCAAATTCAAAATGACGACTAATAGCAAGACTTCACCCATGTTCTCAGGAACAAACATAACAACTTATAAAGCATATTCATGTTCATAATCAGAGGAGTAATAATATGCATGAAGGATCTGAACATATGATCTTCCACCAAGTAAACCAATTAGCATCAAGTACAAGGAGTAATCATCACTACTAGCAACCCACAGGTACCAATTTGTGGTTTTGATACAAGATTGGATACAAGAGATGAACTAGGGTTTTGAGAGGAGATGGTGCTGGTGAAGATGTTGATGGAGATTGACCCCCTCCCGATGAGAGGATCGTTGGTGATGATGTTGTTGATGATTTCCCCCTCCCGGAGGGAAGTGTCCCCGGCAGAACAGCTCCACCAGAGCTCTAGATTGATTCCACCAAGGTTCCGCCTCGTGGCGGCGGAGTTTCGTCCCGTAAGCTTGCCCACGATTTCTTCCAGGGTAAAAGTGATGATATAGCAGAAGATGGACGCAGGAAGTCCACCAGGGGGCGCAGGAGATAGGGGGCGCACCCTATAGGGGGGGGCGCCCCCCTGTCTCCTGGACAGGGTGTGGGCCCCCTGGTGTATTTATTTCGCTCAAAAGTTTCTATTAAATCCAAAAAGATGTTTCGTGGAGTTTCAGGACTTTTGGAGCTATGCAAAATAGGTTTCCAATGTTTGCTCCTTTTCCAGCCAAAATTCCAGCTGCCGGCATTCCCCCTCTTCATGGTAAACCTTATAAAATAAGAGGGAACAGCCAGAAGTATTGAGATATAATGTGTAATAACAGCCCATAATGCAATAAATATTGATATAAAAGCATGATGCAAAATGGACGTATCAAACGACATCAACATGTTGTGGTAAAAACATTGTCCCATTTGGGGCAGGTTTGGGTATAAGCTTCTCACAAACGAGAGCTTCTCACAACAAGCCACATCATTCTGGTAGGGAATGTGCCTCCTTCATGGATGATACGATATTTGTTGCCTTCTCTTGCTTTCAAGTTTTTTCCTAGTGGCAACATGGAGCAACAGGAGTGTCGTGTTAAAATTTGGAATTTTTCGGGGTTCATTTGGACATTTTTATACATTAACTATACTTTGTAGGCATTTTATGTGCATAATTCAAATTTGAACTACATGCACATGCTCCAGTGCAGAAAAATCGGTCCAAAAATCAAATGTGTGTCCTTGGGTGCATGCTTAGGTCTCATACAAGAAATGGGAATGAATTTCAAACACCAGGGCACCGGTTCTTGCAGGCAAAACATTCAGATACTTAGTTTTTAAATTCTAGTAATACAAAACACGTCTGAATTTCATGAAACTTGGCATGCTATCATGGAATGGCAGCCAACATGTTGTGGTATTTTTCCTATCCAATTTGATAGAAGGCGCACTCAAATCAACATCCAAGAATGCATTTTGAAACAAATAGCTGCCACCTTCTCATATCAAACGTTTGTATAATTTAAATCATGGGCGTTCTGTTAACCATTCATGGGACACCAAGTGTCACACTTTTAATGGCTAGGAGGTGCCGCGCGGACAACTGCTTGAGTAGACGGGAAAC
The DNA here is from genome assembly GCF_002162155.2 of Triticum dicoccoides. Classification (NCBI taxonomy): domain Eukaryota; kingdom Viridiplantae; phylum Streptophyta; class Magnoliopsida; order Poales; family Poaceae; genus Triticum; species Triticum dicoccoides. Next base: position 310,001,609 of record NC_041385.1, on the reverse strand, counting down.
GTGCAAGTGCAGTTCGCTGCACAGGCTGACCGGGAGGTGTGCAAGTTGTCCACAAATGGGCAGGCTCATCGGGAAGCGTGTAAGCTATACACGGTGCATGCTCAGTGGGAAGCAAGCCCATTTGGCTTCCATGGTCGCCCGCCCTGCTTGCATACTCTCTATTAATGGCGCCTGAGCCACTATTTCAGACTTGTGTTTCATTAAGTAGATATACCCATATCTGCTCAAATCATCTGTGAAGGTAAAAAAATAACGATACCCGCCGCGTGCCTCAACACTTATCGGACCACATACATCGGTACGTATTATTTCCAATAAGTCATTGGCTCGCTCCATTGTTCCGGAGAACGGAGTTTAAGTCATCTTGCCCATGAGGCATGGTTCGCAAGTATCAAATGATTCAAAATCAAGTGATTCCAAAAGTTGGTCTGCATGGAGTTTCTTCATGCGCTTTACACCAATATGACCTAAACGGCAGTGCGACAAATATGTTGCACTATCATTATCAATGTTGCATCTTTTGGCATCAATATTATGAATATGTGTATCACCACAATTGAGGTTCAATAGAAATAGCCCACTCTTCAAGGGTGTGTGACCATAAAAGATATTACTCATATAAATAGAACAACCATTATTCTCTAATTTAAATGAATAACCATCTCGCACTAAACAAGATCCAGATATAATGTTCTTGTGCAACGCTGGCACCAAATAACAATTATTCAGGTCTAAAACTAACCCTGAAGTTATATGTAGAGGTAGCATGCCGATGGCGATCGCATCGACCTTGGAACCATTCCCGACGCGCATCGTCATCTCGTCCTTAAACAATCTTTGTTTAATCTGTACCTCCTATTTCGAGTTACAAATATGAGCAACCGAACCGGTATCAGATACCCAGGTGCTGCTACGAGCATTAGTAAGGTACACATCAATAACATGTATATTAAATATACCTTTGTTCACTTTGCCATCCTTCTTATCCACCAAATTCTTGGGGCAATTCCGCTTCCAGTGACCAGTCCCTTTGTAGTAGAAGCACAAAGTTTCAGGCTTGGGTCCATCTTTGGGCTTCTTCCCGGGAGTGGCAACTTGCTTGCCATTCTTCTTGAAGTTCCATTTCTTTCCCTTGCCATTTTTCTTGAAACCAGTGGTCCTGTTAACCATCAACACTTGATGCTCCTTCTTGATTTCTACCTCCACGGCCTTAAGCATTGTGAAGAGCTCGGGAATTGTCTTGTTCATCCCTTGCATATTATAGTTCATCACAAAGCCTTTGTAGCTTGGTGGCAGTGATTGAAGAGCTCTGTCAATGACACAATCAAGATGAAGATCAACTCACAGCTAAGTCAAGGGATTATAATATACAGACATTTTGAGTATGTGTTCACTAACAGAACTGCTTTCCATCTTGCAGCTATAGAACTTGTTGGAGACTTCATATCTCTCAACCCGAGCATTTGCTTGGAATATTATCTTCAACTCTTGGAACATCTCATATGCTCCATGACATTCAAAATGTCTTTGAATTCCTGGTTCTAAGCCGTAAAGCATGGCACACTGAACTATCGAGTAGTCATTAGATCGAGCTTGTTAGACGTTCAAAACATCAGCATCTGCTCCTGCAGCAGGCCTTTCACCTAGCGGTGCATCAAGGACATAATTATTCTGTGCAGCAGACCCATTCCGTGTAGTTGCTAGCATCATCTTTCAACTTAGCTTTCTCTAGGAACGCATTAAAATTCAGGGGAACGGTAGCACGGGCCATTGATCTACAACATAGATATGCAAATACCATCAGAACTAAGTTCGTAATAAATTAAGTTCAATTAATCAAATTACTTAAGAACTCCCACTCAAATAGACATCTCTCAAGTCATCTAAGTGATACATGATCCAAATCAACTAACCCATGTCCGATCATCACGTGAGATGAGGTAGTCATCAATGATGAACATCTCTATGTTGATCATATCTACTATATGATTCACGTTCGACCTTTCGGTCTCCAATGTTCTGAGGCCATGTTTGTACATGCTAGGCTCGTGAAGTTTAACCCAAGTATTCCACATGTGCAAAACTATCTTGCACCTGTTGTATGTGAACGTAGAGTGTATCACACCCGATCATCACATGGTGTCTCAACACGATGAACTGTAGCAACGCTGCATACTTAGGGAGAACACTTTTACCTTGAAATTTAGTGAAAGGATCATATCATAATACTACCGCCATACTAAACAAAATAATATGCATAAAAGATAAACATCACATGCAATCAAAATATGTGACACGATATGGCCATCATCATCTCGTGCTTTTGATCTCCATCTCCATAGCATCGTCATGATCTCCATCATCACCGGCTCGACACCTTGATCTCCATCATATAGTCGTGGTCGTCTCTCCAACTGTTGCTTCTACAACTATCACTAATGCATAGTGATAAAGTAAAGCAATTACACGGTGTTTGCATTTCATACAATAATGAGAAAACCATAGCTCCTGCCGATTGCCAGATATCTTACAAAGCATGATCATCTCATACAATAACGTTTATCAATCATGTCTTGACCATATCACATCACGACATACCCTGCAAAAACAAGTTAGACGTCCTCTACTTTGTTGTTGCAAGTTTTAAGTGGTTGCTACGGGCTTCTAGCAAGACCGTTCTTACCAACGGCAAAAATCACAACACTATTTCGTCAAGTTTGCTATTTTAACCTTCTTCAAGGACCGGCCGCAGTCAAATTCGATTCAACTAAAGTAGGACAAAGAGACACCCGCCAGCCACCTTTATGCAAAACTAGTTGCATGTCAGTCGGTGGAACCGGTCTCATGTGTGTGGGCATGTAAGGTTGGTCCGGGCCGCTTCATCCCATAGTACCACTGAATCAAAATAAGACATTGGTGATAAGCAGTATGATTATCACCGCCCACAACTCTTTGTGTTCTACTCGTGCATATCATCTACGCATAGACCTGGCTCATGATGTCACTGATGGGAATCGTTGCATGGAAAACAAAAAAAATTCTATGCATATGCAATGATCTATCCATGGAGATGTATAGCAACAAGGGGGAGAGTGTGTCTACATACCCTCGTAGACCGTAAGCAGAAGCGTTTCACAACACGTGATGTAGTCGAACTTCCTCGCGCTTCAACCGATCAAGTGCGAAACGCACGACACTCCGTGTTCTACACACATTCAGCTCGGTGACGTCCCTCTCCTTCTTGATCTAGCAAGATGTCGAGGCAGTAGATGAGTTACATCAGCATGACAGCGTGGTGACGGGATGGTGAAGTAATCTCCACAGGGCTTCGCCTAAGCACTAAAAAAATATGACTGAGGGTGTAAACGGTGGAGGGGGCGCCACACATGGCTAGGCAATTATCTGGTGTGTGCTAGGTGCCCCCTCATCATATATATAGGTGGGAGGGAGAGGAGAGAGGCCAAGGGGCGCCCCAAGTAGGTCCGAGTCCTACTTGGGCTCCTGCCCTTGGCCGTGCCCCCCCTGCCATATTTGTCGGAGGGGGGAGGAAAGAGGGGGGAGAGGGAAGGAAGGGGGAATCCTATTCCACTCTTTCCTTTCCCTTCCCCTCTTTCCTTCTCCTCCTAGTCTGGCCCATATGGGGCGTGCATCAGCTCCTTGTTGCTAGTGTGTTTCCCCTCTTGGCCCATAAGGCCCATATATTTTGCCAGGGGTGCCCGGAACCCCTTCCGATGACCCGATAAGTACCCGGTACCCCCCAAAACACTTCCAGTGTCCTAATACCATCGTCCTATATATCAATCTTTACCTCTCGACCATTTTGAGACTCCTCCTCATGTCCGTGAACTCATCCGGGACTCCGAACAACACTTGGTCACCAAATCACATAACTCATATAATACTATATCGTCATCGAACGTTAAGCGTGCGGACCCTATGGGTTCGAGAACTATGTAGAAATGACCGAGACACCTCTCCGTGCAATAACCAATAGCGGAACCTGGATGCCCATATTGGCTCCTACATATTCTACGAAGATCTTTATCGGTCGAACCATTATGACAACATACGAATTTCCCTTTGTCCATCGGTATGTTACTTGCCCGAGATTCGATCGTCGGTATCTTCATACCTAGTTCAATCTCTTTACTAGAGAGTCTCTTTACTCATTCCATAATATATCACCTCATGAATAACTCCTTAGTCGTTTACTTGCAAGCTTATGATTTGTATTACCGAGAGGACCCAGTGATACCTCTCTGATACTCGCAGTGACAAATCCTAATCTCGATCTATGCCAACTCAACAAACACCTTAGGAGATACCTGTAGAACATCTTTATAATCACCCAGTTATGTTGTGACGTTTGATAGAACACAAGGCATTCCTCTGGTATCCGGGAGTTGCATAATCTCATAGTCGAAGGAATATGTATTTGATATGAAGAAAGCAATAGCAATAAAACTGAACGATCATTATGCTAAGCTAAAGGATGGGTCTTGTCCATCACAGCATTCTCCTAATGATGTGATCCCATTATCAAATGACAACTCATGTCCATGGTTAGGAAACCTTAACCATCTTTGAAACAATGAGCTTGTCTAGTAGAGGCTCACTAGGGACACGTTGTTTGTTTATGCATTCACACATGTATTAAGGTTTTCGATCAATACAATTGTAGCATGAATAATAAAACTTTATCATGAATAAGGAAACATAAAATAACAACTTTATTATTACCTCTAGGGCATATTTCCTTCAGTCTCCCACTTGCACTAGAGTCAATAATCTAGATTACATTGTGATGAATCTAACACCCACGGAGTCTTGGTGCTGATCATGTTTTTCTCGCAGAAGAGGCTTAGTTAACGGATCTGCCACATTCAGATCCGTATGTATCTTGCAAATTTCCATGTCTCCATCCTTGACTTGTTCACGAATGGAGTTGAAGCGTCTCTTGATGTGTTTGGTTTTCTTGTGAAACCTGGATTCCTTCGCCAAGGCAATTGCTCCAGTGGTGTCAAAAAAGATTTTCATTGGACCCGATGCACTAGGTATTACACCTCGATCGGATATGAACTCCTTCATCTAGACTCCTTCATTTGCTTCTTCTAAAGTAGCTATGTATTCCACCTCACATGTAGATCCCGCCATGACGCTCTGCTTGGAACTCCACTAACTGACAGGTCCACCCTTCAATATAAATCGATATCCGGTTTGTGAATTAGAGTCATCAGGACCAGTGTCAAATCTAGCATCGATGTAACCATTTACGACGAGCTCTTTGTCACCTCCATAAACGAGAAACATATCCTTAGTCCTTTTTAGGTATTTCAGGATGTTCTTGACCGTTGTCCAGTGATACACTCCTGGATTACTTTGGTACCTCCCTGCCAGACTTATGGCATGGCACACATCAGGTCCAGTACACAGCATAGAATACATGATAGATCCTATGGTTGAGGCATAGGGAATGACTTTCATTTTCTCTCTATCTTCTGCAGTGGTCGGGCTTTGAGCTGACCCAACTTCACATCTTGTAACACAAGCAAGAAACCTTTCCTTGACTGATCCATTTTAAACTTCTTCAAAACTTTGTCAAGGTATGTGCTTTGTGCAAGTCCTATTAAGCGTCTTGATCTATCTCTATAGATCTTGATGCCCAATATATAAGCAGCTTCATCGATGTCTTTCATTGAAAAACTCTTATTAAAGTATCCTTTTATGCTATCCAGAAATTCTATATCATTTCCAAACAACAATACGTCATCTACATATAATATCAGAAATGCTACAGAGCTCCCACTCACTTTCTTGTAAATACATGCTTCACCGGAAGTCTGTATAAAACCATATGCTTTGATCACCTCATCAAAGCATATATTCAAACTCCAAGATGCTTGCACCAGTCCATAGATGGATCATTGGAGCCTGCACACTTTTTTAGCACCTTTAGGATTGACAAAACCTTCTGGTTGCATCGTATACAACTCTTCTTTAAGAAATCCATTGAGGAATGCAGTTTTGACGTCCATTTGCCAGATTTCATAATCATAAAATGTAACATCCCAAAATTCTAAATTTTGGAATGTTATATTAAATAGATAGTTTTGATTGTTGTTTGGTTGATTGTGTGAAGTTGAGTGACATTCGAAACTTTGCGAAAGTTCAATTAGAGGGAATAAAAGGACTTTGCAAAACTTTCATTTTTCTTTTTTATGATCTCCGTGAATTCAAATTCTTTTCAAATACAAAACCCTAGAGAGAAGATGACATGATTTAATAAATGAAAAGGGTTTTTGAAAATATTTGAATTTCACTTGGAAATATTCCAAATTCAGAAACTTCAAGCAACTCAATGAAATATGAGTTGGGAGTTATTTGGGTTTTATTCAAATTATTTTTTTCTCCAAAATTATAATATATGGAAATTAGGGTAAAATGATTCCCTACATCACAAAAATTGGAGAGAAATAAATTTGAAATAACTTTGGTATTTTTAAAATGATTTTTGTTGGATTTTATTAGAGCGGTAGCGCTCCTTGATTTATGTAAATCTCTGTGGATTTTATTTCACATTAGAAAATTGTTCATGTCGTAGAAAATCTTTTTCTGAAAATTTTGATATATTATATGCCTATATTACATTTTAGTTTGTTTAGTTTTATTTCCTTTTCTCTAGTAAATAAATGTTTTAAAAAAATTCTTCTCCTCTCGCCGACTGGGCCGGCCGAGCTCCCAGCCAGGCCGCGGCCTAGCCCAGCGTACCCGCGCCCATCCCCGAGCTCCCGCCGCAGTCCGCCTGTCGCACGGCTCGCCGCCGGCGTGACCGCGTCGGGCACGCCTCCCCTTGCCCCTCGCCCAGGCCATCGCCGCCCCTCCCCACCTATAAAGCCGCCGCCGCCTCTCCTCTCCTCCCCACATCGCGTCGCAGCCACCGTCGCACTCGTCGGAATCCGCCACCGACGGCGAGATCCGCTCGCTGCTGCCGCACCGTCCCGTCGCTGTGGACCACCGCCGACAGCGCCATCCTCCTCGCCTCGCCACGCCACCCCTCCCCGGCGTCTCCGCCGTCCTCTACGACCGCCGGAACGCCATCGCAGCCGCGTCGCTCCGCCCCGCCGCCGCACTTCGTCGGGAACCTCCATCGCCGGTCTATTCACCCGAGCCGGTAAAACCCTTAAAACCGCCTGGTTTTTCCGTTTATTTTAGTTTTTTTAAACGGTTTGTTAGTTATTTAGCAAACGTTTTCTGTTTAGGTAGTTTTCAGCGAACGTTTTCGTTTGTTAGGTTTTCGTAGCGAACGTTCACTATTTAGTCTTTTCTTTTTCTGTTTATTCACGACAGGGACCTATCCGTGAATATATTTATTTATAGATTAGCCCCTGGTTTTCAAACGTTCACTACCTTTTACTCATTTGTTCCAAATCCAACGAAACCAACGCCCACTTCTTCGTTATGATCCCCTCTATACAGATAAAGAACTTCAACTTGTTTTTGACAATTTAAAAATTGAGTTTAGTTCAGATTAGTATTCGATCTTGTTTCTTCTGTAACTTGAGTTTTATAACTCTGCTTTTGTTGATTCTTTTTGCAAATTGAAGCTCTTGACCTAAACTTTCTAATAAGGCCAAATTCACCCAATTTTGGTATTGTTAGAAATTGTTTTCTGTTGCAAGAGTTGTTTGCTTGTTTTCGAGTTTTCCGAGATCTTTTCTTTGATTTCTTTTTGAGTGATTGCTTATGTGTGGTTACCATTGCTTGCTCGCGATAGATTGACCGGAGTGTGACGAGTAGAACTATCAAGAATTTTGAGTGCAAATCATCTTCATCAATAGTACAGGCAAGTTCACACTTTGATCATATCCCTTTCATACCCAGTTTTTATGCATTAGTTTCACCCTCAAACATTGCATGGTTAGGAGTTGATAACATGTGGGTATTGGGAAGTAGTTGATGAGGTAGAACCTATTGCCCTGTTTATTACCAAACCCTTGGGAGTTACTACTACGTTATGCTTATATTGCTATGCTATGCTCGTAGACATGGATTGGGTTTGAGTGTATCCATGACAGATGGGAGATTGTTAATTAATGGTTCAACTTAAGGTGCCAACTTTAATACAAATCTGGGTGGATTGAGGCACCTGGGGAATCCAGTGTTGCCTGTTTTTTTGGAAATCCTAGGGTTCCGTGTGATTTTCCTATGGACCGCCACCCAGGCTCAAAGGGGTCGTAAGATTATTCATGGTAGAAACTTCCGTGTGCAGCCACAATCCATTATGGGCTCTGGCATAGTTGAGTATGTTGCATGAGCTCTTGAAGAGGTAGACTAGCAGATGTAGGGGGTGTATGTGGTACTGTCTACCCAGAGTAGAGAGTTAATGCTTCTGAAAGACTGTGTGTCGGTCATCCGTTTCTCAAACGTCATGAAGTGCGAGAAATTCAACGGAGGGGATCGAGTCTTGTGGGGAAAGTGCGCAAACCTCTGTAAAGTGTACAAACTAATCATGATTAGCCGTGTCCCCGGTTATGGACATCTTGAGTATCTGGTTCTTGGATTATCATGTTGATCTAATCACGTTACTTAAATAATTTGTTGGGCTAATGATTACTTTTAATTGGGATTGAGAGGGGGTTTACCTTCTCAATGTTTTCAACAAACTTTGTAGTTAAATAAAAATGTATTCTTTTGCAGTAGGCAAAAATTGGCTTTCCGCAAAAACATTATAACCATAGAGCTTTTCCACGAGCCAAATATGCATGTAGTGATAGCCTTTATTCATCTTTATCCTATGGTGTGAATTTGCCAGTACATTCAATGTACTGACCCTTTGTGGCTGCAACGTCTCATGTTGCAGGAATCTTACGACGAGTAAGAGATACGTTAGGGTTACGATTTCTACACTCAACTTTGCTGTTGGTGTTGATGGGAATCCACAACCTTGTTACTTCCGCTATTTGGATTGAGGTAATAGTATTTACGTTATTTTATACATGTGATTTACCTCTGTTATAAATCCTTGAGTACTGTGTGTGTCAGCATACCGATCCAGGGATGACACTTAAACACAGAGACCTGATCCATTCGGGTCGGTTCGCTACAAGATGGTATCAGAGCACATGTTGACTGTAGGGCGTGACCCTAGAAACTGGCAAGCCCATAGGAAGATTTATCTCTACAACTTCCTTTTCAAAAAGATCTTTTACCTCCCTTCTCTTCTGAGCTTATTCAAATATTCCCTTTAGTGAGACCATACCCCTTTTCCCTTTTGACCACTTGAAGATTCGACTAATGAGACCACTCCGAGAAGTATAAGATATCGGACAACTAAGACTACTTTGGAATAAAGAGGATTTTTACCGTGCACTGTACTAATGGAAACTGCAACGGTTGAAGACTCCGAAGACTAGGAGAATTTGAAGGCTCTGAAGAATTCCCAGATTTGTATGACCTAGGAAGGCTACCTTTATGGAACTTAGCAGACTATGGAAGCTGTCGATACCCGAGATCAAGGTCTATCAGAGAAAGACCAGAACATGGAGCATTAGAACTCGAAGTTTTCGTCAAGGAAAGCCCTAGGACAGGAGATATCAATTATGGAAAGAAAGCCCGTGGCAGTAACATGGGCATAGACATGGTTATACATGATGTCATCACTCGCTTATGCTATTAACACCGAGCTGAGTTAAGCATGCATATGCATGGAAGGATTGGATGGTAGAAGGTTGATGGAGCATCTGTCAGCAAAGGATGCAGTTTTAACGTGGATGGTGTATCACAGGATCTGGAGAATTACATTAGGAGTTTAAGATGGATCTGCAGGAAGCCGTATTTGACAAGGAGGCAATTCGTGAAGAACTCAGGAACCAGAAGCTGAAAGTAGCCAAGCTGGAGGAACTAAACCTCGACATACCGAAGATTTGTCAGGAACTGAAAGACAGTAGGACCATGGCTCATGCCAAGGGTGTTGAAACCCAGAAGTTTGGAACGCGACTCAGGAATATTAAAGGACGTCATGAGAGATTTCGCGTCAACAGAGATGATCTGGCTAAAGAACTTGAGAAGGACAAGCATGATCGGAAGAAGCCATCGGAGACATGAACAAGAAGAGTTTGGCGGCTTTGAAGATTTATCGACCTTTAGTAGACCAAACCCCTAATCTATACTTGCATTAGATGCGATGTCTGTGAGCTGTTTTTTGTTTGATGTTTTTCCGACAGCCACAAAATAAAATTCCTTTTCAAAAACTATTGTTTGCATTATGTGTATCCCCCTCTATCTATCTCTCACCCCAAAACCCCTGGACCCAATAGAGGATGAATGGACATGAGATCATATTATCTGGACCGATGAGTCAATTGGAGACGAAACAATGGATCCAGAACATGGAGGATCATATGAAGAATAATACTATAGCCAGAAAGAATATGACCCAGCATACTCTTCAGTGCTTTGAAAGAGGTGCTGCTACTTAGTGGAGGATGTACCAAACCATCAATTGATGGCAAGGAGTAACCACTTGGGAAGAATTTAAGTTGACTCTGCTAAAGTCTCGCCTTGTGTTCCAGAAGATGAAGCCTTATGGAAATTATATGAAGAAATCTTGTGCATGCAAGCTCTATGGAGAAATAGGACACAACCATAAGGAGCACAAGGATGAATGCCCTAATTGTGAAGGAAGTCACCGAGCTGAAGAATGCCCAACTAGGCAGATTACTTGTTTCTTGTGTGAAGGAGCCACCCACTACCCTGCTCATTGTCACATTTACCCCATGGTACAAAGAACCATCCAGTAGAAGAAAGAAACAATGAAAGGAGCCCTCAAGGAAATTTTAGAAAAACCTGTGATGAAGGAAGAGTTGGAGGACACACCCAAAGAGGACCCAATAAAACCCTGCACCAAGTCGTGCTATTCATGTGGAGAAGAAGGACACATCTCCCAGGATTGTCTGAATGGGGATCTAGTAGAATTCCTGACAGAGGAAGTAGAGTATGACCCACAGGAAATAGAAGCCCTAATTGGAACAGAAAAGTCCAGTGAGGGAGTCCTGGACTAGGGGGTGTTCGGATAGCCGAACTATCATCTTCGGTCGGACTCCTGGACTATGAAGATACAAGATTGAAGACTTCGTCCCGTGTCCGGATGGGACTTTCCTTGGCGTGGTAAGGCAAGCTTGGCGATACGGATATGTAGATCTCCTACCATTGTAACCGACTCTATGTAACCCTAACCCTCTTCGATGTCTATATAAACCTGAGGGTTTTAGTCCGTAGGACGAACAACAATCATACCATAGGCTAGCTTCTAGGGTTTAGCCTCTCTAATCTCGTGGTAGATCTACTCGTGTACTACCCATATCATCAATATCAATCAAGCAGGAGTAGGGTTTTACCTCCATTGAGAGGGCCTGAACCTGGGTAAAAACATCGTGTCCCTTGTCTCCTGTTACCATCCACCTAGACGCACAGTTCGGGGGGCCCTACCCGAGATCCGCTGGTTTTGACACGGACATTGGTGCTTTCATTGAGAGTTCCTCTGTGTCGTCATCTTTAGGCCCGATGGCTCCTCCGATCATCAACAACGATGCAGTCCAGGGTGAGACTTTTCTCCCCGAACAAATCTTCGTATTCGGCGGCTTTGCACTGCGGGCCAATTTGCTTGGCCATCTGGAGCAGATTGAAAGCTACGCCCCTGGCCATCAGGTCAGATTTGGAGGTTTAAACTATATGGCCGACGTCCACGGAGACTTGATCTTCGGTGGGTTCGAGCCACAGCCAAGCGCGCTGCACTGCAAGATGTGCATGATCTAGCTCTGCTGCCGGACAGTGCCCTAGAGGCCGCGCAAGTGTCCGCTCTGACCCTTAGCTCGGAGCCGACTGCGCCGATCGAGGATGGGTGGCTGGACACCGCCTCGGGGGCTGCGATCTCTACGGCGATTGAGCCGAACATCATCCCTGTCCTTTGCGAAGCTCGTGACTCCAAGGTGCCGGACTCCTCTCCGGACTCCGAACCTGCCGCGCCCTTGCCAATCGAATCCGATTGGGCGCGGATCATGGAGTTCACTTCTGCGGACATCTTTCAGCACTCACCCTTTGGCGACATCCTAAATTCACTAAAATCTCTCTCTCTATCAGGAGAGCCCTGGCCGGACTATGGTCAGGAAGGTTGGGAAGAGGACGACGAAGAAATTCAAAGCCCACCCACCACCCACTTCATAGCCACTGTCGATGACTTAACCGACATGCTCAACTTCGACTCTGAAGACATCGACGGTATGGATGACAATGCAGGAGACGACCAAGAACCAGCGCCTACAGGGCACTGGAAGGCCACCTCGTCATACGACATTTACATGGTGGACATCCCAAATGATGGGAATGGCGATGGAACAACGGAGGATGACCCCTCCAAGAAATAGCCTAAGCGTCGGCGTCAGTGACGCCGCTCTAAATCCCGCCACAACAAAAACGGAGATTTTGGCACCGGAGACAATAACACCCCGGACAGTGCCGAAGACAACCCGCTCCAGCAGGATTCAGCGCAGGAGGATGGAGAAGCCAGCCCTCATGAGAGAGCGGCAGACAGAGAGGTAGAGGACGCTAATTACATGCCTCCCTCCGAAGACGAGGCAAGCCTCGACAACGACGAATTTGTCGTGCCTGAGGATCCCGTCGAACAAGAGCGTTTCAAACACAGGCTTATGGACACGGCAAGCAGCATCAAGAAAAAGCAGCAATAGCTTAGAGCTGACCAAGACTTGCTAGCCAATAGATGGACTGAAGTCCTTGCGGCCGAAGAGTATGAACTCGAACGCCCCTCCAAGAGCTACCCAAAACGCAGGCTGCTACCCCGATTAGAGGAGGAAGCACCTAAACCTACATCACCAGCGCATAATACGGCCGACCGGCCACTTCGTGGCCGCGACAGAGAGGCCTCTCGGCCCTACACTCAAGCCGCACCCCGACGCCGCTCAAAAAATACCAAGGCGCGGGAAAATGCGCTAGACCTGCAGGATATACTTGAGGACAAGGCAAGGCAAACAAGATTGATCTACGGATCACGTGGGCGCCCCACAATGCGTGATGATAACCGTCACACTGGATATGGCAATTCCGGCCGGGCCGAACACAGTAGACAAAGCACATTTGAGCTACGTCGTGATATAGCCCAATACAGGGGCGCCGCACACCCACTATGCTTCACAGACGAAGTGATGGATCATCAAATCCCTGAGGGTTTCAAACCCGTAAACATTGAATCATACGATGGCACAACAGATCCTGCAGTCTGGATCGAGGACTACCTCCTTCATATCCACATGGCCCGCGGTGATGACCTACACGCCATCAAATACCTCCCACTCAAGCTTAAAGGGCCAGCTCGGCATTGGCTTAACAGCTTGCCAGCAGAGTCAATTGGTTGTTGGGAAGACTTGGAAGCTGCATTCCTCGAAAATTTCTAGGGCACTTATGTGCGACCACTAGACGCTGATGACCTAAGCCACATAATTCAGCAGCCAGAAGAATCGGCCAGACAATTCTGGACACGGTTCCTCACCAAGAAAAATCAAATCGTCGACTGTCCGGATGCAGAGGCCCTTGCAGCCTTCAAGCATAACATCCGCGATGAGTGGCTTGCCCGGCACCTAGGACAGGAAAAGCCGAAATCCATGGCAGCCCTCACAACACTCATGACCCGCTTTTGCGCAGGAGAGGACAACTGGCTAGCTCGTAGTAACAACATGACCAAGAGCCCTGGTAATTCGGATATCAAGGAAAGCAACGGCAGGTCGCGTCGCAACAAGCACAAGCGCCGCATTAATGGCGATAATACTGAGGATACGACAGTCAATGCCAGATTTAGAGGCTCTAAACCCGGTCAGCGGAAAAATCCATTCAAAAGAAATACTCCAGGCCTGTCCAATTTGGACCGAATACTCGATCGCTCGTGCCAGATACACGGCGCCCCCGAAAAGCCAGCCAATCACACCAACAGGGATTGTTGGATGTTCAAGCAGGCAGGCAAGTTAACTGCTGAAAACAATGACAAGGGGCTGCATAGCGATGACGAGGAGGAGACCCGGCCGCCAAACAGTAGAGGACAGAAGGGTTTCCCCCCACAAGTGCGGACGATGAACATGATATACGCAACCCACATACCCAAAAGGGAGCGAAGCGTGCACTAAGGGACGTATATGCGATGGAGCCAGTCGCCCCGAAGTTCAATCCGTGGTCCTCCTGCTCGATCACTTTTGATCGAAGGGACCACCCCACTAGCATCCGCCATGGCAGATTCGCCGCATTGGTTCTAGACCCAATCGTTGACGGATTTCACCTCACTAGAGTCCTAATGGACGGCGACAGCAGCTTGAACCTGCTTTATCAGGATACAGTGCGCAAGATGGGCATAGACCCCTCAAGGATTAAACCCACAAAGACGACCTTCAAAGGCGTCATACCAGGTGTAGAGGCCAACTGTACAGGCTCAGTTACACTTGAAGTGGTCTTCGGATCCCCGGATAACTTCTGAAGCGAGGAGTTAATCTTCGACATAGTCTCGTTCCGCAGCGGCTATCATGCACTGCTCGGACGAACCGCATTTGCAAAGTTCAATGCGGTGCCGCACTATGCATACCTCAAGCTCAAGATGCCAGGCCCTTGAGGAGTCATTACGGTCAACAGAAACACCAAACGCTCTCTCCGAACGGAGGAGCATACAGCGGCTCTCGTGGCGGAAGTACAAAGCAGCCTCTTAAGGCAATTCTCGACTCCGACTATTAAACGTCCGGACACCGTCAAGCGCGCCCGGAGTGACCAACAACAAGACCGCCTGGCATGTTCTGAGCATGCGTAGCAATGCGGCCCCAACCCCAGCCCTCGCGAAATCGCGAAACCAGTACTACGCGTACATAATTACACTCTGGAAATACCATGGGCATAGGGGAAGGGCACGACCACGGCAGGCCCAGAATGCGGCTCGACCGCACCAGGGGCTCCCAACTATGTCATTCTTATTTTTTCTATTACTTTCAGGACTCCTTTTTCAAGAAGCCCTGTCCGGCAGTAGAATTGTCGAACACACGATGCAACAGCTAGTGAAGCAGAAAGTTATGTCGAGTGTACAGGTGGCCTCTATAACGAGCAGTATACTTGTTTTACATTTCATCCCGCAGCTCGCTCCTGGAGGGGGACATGTCAAATAGTCCCGTCCCTTGCTTATCGCACTATTTGTATCGTTCTGCTTTTACTGCAGCTTTTTTAATAAACAATGCACAGCTTTTGCCTATTATTGCATTCCTTTTTCTTATCTATATATGTTCACTTATGACATCTTGCATCCGTACGCTTTGGTACGGCCAAATAAACCAGGGGCTTAAGTACCCCAAAATATGGTGTGATAAGTCCGAACACTTTCACAAGTGCGGAACCCCGAACTTATAGCATTATATGCATCGGCTTCGAATCATGTCTTGGGTCCATAGTTGGGTTTTGCCCGGCTCCCATGTTTTGGTACATTACGTTCCGTTATATTGGCTAAGGTAGCGCTGGGAGAACCACTGTGATTGTGCCCTGGTTGAGCTGGGTTAAGCACCTCAGTGGAGAAAGCTAAAACTGACCGTCATGATAGGGCGAGAGCCGGTCGCTGTTCGAGAGGTTTCTTCGAGTCCCTAAAGACTTATGCCGCTTAGAGCGAGGAGTCGGCTTTGTCCGGCCTAGGCATGGATAGTGCCCCGAACTCGGTCTTCCGAATACTAGGGGCTTCGCCGAAATTTAAAATTATAGAATTCTATGGCTAAGTGAGAGTGTTCAAGCATTATAGTCTGGTTGCCTTGTTCGTTGCGTTGAGCACCTCCCTCGAAGGACCCAAGAATGGGAAAAAGAGCGCTCAAGTTTATCCCGAACACCCCAGCACTCGTGGCATGGGGGCAGAAGCCGACGACTCGCCATCTCTCAAATTTCATAAACGGCCACACAAAAGGTAATATTTTAAATTCACAAGCGTTGCTTAGCGCATATGAACAAGTTTTCAAGCGTCCAGGATAAAAAATGCGAGTTTACTCAAAAATTACATCTTTGGAGCAGTCACCCGCTATAAGGCGGGCACCCTTCAGGACGCCCTGATAATACATCTCGGGCTTGCGATACTCCCTGCCCGGCGGTGGAGCGTCCGTCACAAGCTTCTCAGCGTCCATCTTGCCCCAGTGCACTTTAGCACGGGCAAGGGCCCTACGGGCACCTTCGATGCAGATGGAGCGCTTGACGACTTCAATCCATGGACAGGCGTCCACCAGCCGCCTCACCATCCCAAAGTAGCTCTCAGGCATGGCTTCTTTAGGCCACAGCCGGACTATGAGGCCCTTCATGGCCTGTTCGGCCACCTTATGGAGCTCGACCAGCTGCTTCAGCTGGTCGCTCAAGGGCACCGGGTGTCCGGCCTCAGCATACTGAGACCAGAACACCTTCTCCGTCGAGCTCCCCTCCTCGGCCTGGTAGAACGCGGCCGTGTCGGACACACTGCGAGGCAGATCTACGAATGCTCCTGGAGAGCTCCGGATTCGGGTAAGTAACAAGTAATTCACTTTCACATGCTTGCTTTGCATGAAGAATGCATTACCCGCCGCTATCTTATTTATTGCTTCAATTTCCTGGAGGGCTTTTTGGGCTTCGGCCTTAGTGGCTTTGGCGCTCTCAAGAGCCGAGGCGAGCTCGGACTCTCGAGTCTTAGAGTCACGCTCCAAACTCTCGTGTTTTTTCACGAGAGCCTGGAGCTCTTGCCGCACCTCCGCCACCCGTGCCTCCTATTTCTCTCGCTCGGTGCGTTCCGCGGCCGCATTGCTTTCGGCCTTGGACACCGCTTCCTTCAGGGTCGCCACCTCGTTCGTGTCCCCTGCAATTCTCACGTTATTCCTGTAATTTTTTGCAACCACATCTTTTATATACTTCTATAAGGTATTACTTACCTTCCGTGTCCTCGAGCTGCTTCTTGGCAAGGCCGAGCTCTCGAACCGCTCGAGGTTCTGCTTCAATGCATTGACCTCCGCAGTCAGTGCGGCAGAGGTCAGCAGCGCAGCCTGCATTCCCATATTGACATGCTTATGTTAGACTCCTGCGTATATCTTTTTAGATCCTCAGTTTGGCTTTTCTTTCCGAACACCAAACTGAGCATCAGGGGCTACTATCTATGTGGTAATATTCTTATATATCTTAACTTCATACCTCAAAGCCTGTTAGAAGGCTGGCACAGGCTTCAGTAAGCCCGCTCTTGGCGGACTGAACTTTCTGGATCACCGCACTCATAACAGTGCGGTGCTCCTCGTTGATGGAGGCGTCGTTAAGCGCCTCCAACAAATTATCCGGCGCCTCCGGTTGGACGGAGGTCACCGGTGTCGCAGTCTCGCCCTTCTTATGAAGGGACCCCCCGCCGGACTCCGGAACCACTGAAGGTTCCGGTGCGGAGTCCGGCCCAGGGCCGGACTTAGAATCCTTTGGGGTTTGATCCCCCTCATGCCCAAAGTCTGGGAGGTTGCCTTGCGGCAACTCCGGGACCTCCTCCTCCTGGCTGGGCCCCTTTTGGGACCCCATCTCAGCGTCATCCGCAGCGCGAGGAGAGGAGACGGCCAGAAGTGAAGTGCTATTCACGTCCGATGATGTCAGGGAGCCGCTTGTTGAAGTGTCGAGCCCGTCCTTGGGCGGGCTGCAGGGTTATGTTCGGCGTTAGGAGATTCTGTACGACAAACGAAATGCCATGAATTATTCTGGTATCTGGACACTTACGACGTCGCCAGGGGCTTAACCCTCGGCGGCCACTCCTCTTCGTTGTCGTCAGCGTTGGTGGAGTAGTCCGGATGAAGGGTCCTTCCCTTCTTGGACCCTCCGGCCTCCCCAGTTGGGGTGGCCTTCCTTTTCTTCTCTCCCCCCGCTGGGGGAGAGGCCTCTTTTTTCTCCTCCTCGTCTTCACGGGAGGAGTCCACCTCAGAGTCATCAGACGATGAGTCCGATAACACCTGACGCCGGGAACTCTTTCGGGTTCCTGTGGCCTTCTTCTTGGCCTTCTTCTCCGGCACCATGTGAGGTGCCGAAACCAGAAGCCCCGTCAATCGGGCATCCGCTGGGTCTTCTTGTAAGGGAGCCGGACAGTTAACCTGCCCGGACTTCTTCTGCCAGGCCGGTCAAAGGTAAGGGAGTTTAGATCCCGCATAGAGTCAAACTATGAAAACAAGTACCCTGTAAAGGGTAAAATAGCTTACCTCGCCGGCTTGACGCTGCGAGCTGAATCCGCGATCTTCGGTAGCGGATGCGGGAGCCTCGGCGCCCTTGAACAGCACCTTCCAGGCATCTTCATATGTAGTGTCGAAGAGCCTGCTCAAGGTTTGGTGCTGTGCCGGATCAAACTCCCACAAGTTGAAGGCCCGTTGTTGGCACGGGAGGATCCGGCGGATGAGCATGACCTGGACTACGTTGACAAGCTTGATCTTCTAGTTCACAAGGTTTTGGATGCAGGTTTGGAGTCCGGTCAGCTCTTCCAAATTACCCCATGCCCGGCCCTTCTCTTTCCAGGAGGTGAGCAGTGTGGGGATGCCAGATTGGAATTCGGGGGCTGCTGCCCATTCAGGGTCACGCGGCTCGGTGATGTATAACCGCCCTGATTGCCACCCTTTGATGGTTTCCACAAAGGAGCCCTCTAGCCATATAACGTTGGGCATCTTGCCCACCATGGCGCCTCCGCACTCCGCCTACTGGCCACCCACTACCTTCGGCTTGACATTGAAGGTCTTCAGCCATAAGCCGAAGTGGGGCTTGACGCGGAGGAAGGCCTCGCACACGACGATAAACGCCGAGATGTTGAGGATGAAGTTTGGGGCCAGATCGTGGAAATCCAGGCCATGGTAGAACATGAGCCCCCGGACAAATGGGTGGAGTGGGAAGCCCAGTCCGCGGAGGAAATGGGGGAGGAACACCACCCTCTCATGGGGCCTGGGGGTGGGGACGAGCTGTCCCTCGTCTGGAAGCCGGTGCGCAATGTCGTTGTGAAGATATCCGGCCTTCCTCCACTTTTTGATGTGCCCCTCCGTGACGGAGGAGGCCATCCACTTGCCTCCCGCTCCGGACATGGCTGGGGAAGATTGAGGCAAGATGTGCGGACTTGGGCGCTGGAGCTCGAGTGCGCGGAAATGGATAAGCAAAGGAGGAAGAAGGCGTAGGTAAAAAGGTGGATCCTTATCCCCTTATATGGACAGACGAAACTATGCGTCCCCACCAGCCTGGTAAAACTCGCTTATCTCCCAAGCGCCATAATCAATGGCGTGGTTGGGTTACCCACGCCCGTATTGATGAGAATCCCGGAATAAGGGGGACACGATCTCTGCTTTGACAAGACGTGCCAAGGAAACCGCCTCGCTAAACGCGCTGAGGTGGAATAGTAAAAACGATTTAAATACAGGCTTGGCCATGGTGTGATGTCACGCCACGGAATACGTCAGCAGATTGAACTTGTGTAAATATTATTCTCTCTACGGTGGTATGTGGAACTTATTTTGCAGAGCGGGACACTATCCTTGTGTTCAAAATCTTCTATGAAGTATTCGGAGGAGGAACCCGCCTTGCAATGCCGAAGACAATATTCGCGCCGGACTCGTCGTCATTGAAGCCTGGTTCAGGGGCTACTGAGGGAGTCCCGGACTAGGGGGTGTCCGGATAGCCGAACTATCATCTTCGGCCGAACTCCTGAACTATGAAGATACAAGATTGAAGACTTCGTCCCGTGTCCGGATGGGACTTTACTTGGCATGGAAGGCAAGCTTGGCAATACGGATATGTAGATCTCCTACCATTGTAACCGATTCTGTGTAACCCTAACCCTCTTCGGTGTCTATATAAACCGGAGGGTTTTAGTCCGTAGGACGAACAACAATCATACCATAGGCTAGCTTCTAGGGTTTAGCCTCTCTGATCTCATGGTAGATCTACTCTTGTATTACCCATACATCAACATCAATCAAGCAGGAGTAGGGTTTTACCTCCATCGAGAGGGCCCGAACCTGGGTAAAAACATCGTGTCCCTTGTCTCCTGTTACCATCCGCCTAGATGCACAGTTCGGGACCCCCTACCCGAGATCCGCTAGTTTTGACACCGACATCTAGGAAGAGAAATAGATTGGATTCCAGGAAGGACCTGAGTCATATCACCTGTTTCAGGTGCAAAGAGTCAGGGCACTACTTTAGCAGTTGCCCAAAAAGGAAGCCGAGGACCCAAGGAGGCTATGTAATCACAAGGAAACTTCGAGACTTGTCAGAAGTAATATGTTTTCGTTGTAATGGAGCAGGGCACTTTGCCAGAGATTGTCCCAAAGAGAAGGAGACTTGCGATAAATAGTTGAGTTTGCAACAAAAGAAATGTAGTAGTAGTTGTGGGAACATTTCTTTTACATTAAGGTGTTGAGTTGAGGCATGTAATGGAAATGTAGGAGATTGTAATACTTTGAGAATCAATAAAGTTAGCATCATTGGTACTGATTTGGATTTTTATGAGTTGTTACTCTATGAAGAAGGATTTTGACCATTTTCGAGGATATGAGAAATATGGTCTATGGATGAGATTGGAGCATTTTAAGGGTGGTAGTACCATGTGAGAAAATTTGACCCCTAGAAAAGGATAATGATATTCCATAGAGTGGATTTCAGACTAAACAAGCATGAGTTTTATCTCGATATGCTGGATACCCCCAAGAGCATGAAGGAAAGAAGTTTTATTGGATATAAAGGGGGTATGATGTTGGAAATATGGAGAAATTGTAACTCTATGACAAGTCGGAGTAATCACGTCTTAGTTTGGTACAAATAGAAGGAAGGAAGATAGTACAATGAGATGGATTTAAGAATGTTAGGAAACTGGATGTTGGAATAATGATCAGTTGCCCCAAGGATGAGTTCAAGGTTTACAAGTGATGAGATGGGCCATAACCCACAGGCCCCAGGACCTGCCAAGAATCAAGCACACTCTTGCCGAAGGAAATACCCTGGAAGAATGTTACGGTTTTATCGACAGACGATTTTATAGGAGTTTACGCAAAACCTGGGAGTTGTGAAGAAACGATAGTTGTTTGTCTGGCTTGCTGAATCAATGGATTATCCGAACTTGGTTCGGCGACAAGAGAAAATTCTGCAATGCTTGTGAGGATGACCGAGTGTTAGCATGCGAGATTCGCTAAACCATATACAAGATAATGATTTGGGTGCGGGATGGATAGATCACCATACCGACTTACTCTTATTATTCTCCTTGCTATATGGAATGGTTAATCTGAGTGACTTGCCTATAGTAGAGAGAAGACGATATTAAACCCTGTTTGAACCTTAGAATGGCTTAAGTATTTTCCCTTGTACAAGGCAGCTGCTGCCAATCGTAGGGTATACGGTGAGGTTCAGCCCAGACCCATTTCCTGTAGGAGAAACCATAAATTGTTGACCACCATGAGATATCGATGGTTGTTTAGTATCGGCGCCAGACCTGTCAGCTAAGCAGACCCAGTCTCGGAATAACCGTACCAAGATGAAAGGACAGAAGTATTGAGGAAAAGTTATGCCACTACCGGAAGAGCCCAGAGAAGGAATTTTCCCGAGATCTGAGAAGACCGACACTGTCAGGAATAAGGATGGAGTATATGAGTTTTGATGGAACCGCAATAATGCTTCTAAGGGTGGTAGCACCCGAGACCCCAGAGACGATCGATGGATTCTGAAGACCCCCTACCCTAACCTATTTCTTGCTAGCCTCTCCGAATCTCGAGGACGAGATTCATTTTAAGGGTGGTAGGTTTGTAACATCCCAAAATTCTAAATTTTGGAATGTTATATTAAATAGATGGTTTTGATTGTTGTTAGGTTGATTGTGTGAAGTTGAGTGAAATTCAAAACTTTTTGAAAGTTAAATGAGAGGGAATAAAAGGACTTTCCCAAACTTTCATTTTTCTTTTTTTATGATCTACGTGAATTCCAATTCTTTTCAAATACTAAACCCTAGAGAGAAGATGACATGACTTCTTCCATTTTAATAAATGAAAAGGGTTATGAAAATATTTGAATTTCACTTGGATATATTCCAAATTCAGAAACTTCAAGCAACTCAATGATTTTCATGAGGGAAGATAAAATGACTTCTTCAAACATATGAAATATGAGTTGGGAGTTATTTGGGTTTTATTTAAATTATTTTTTTTCTCCAAAATTATAATATATGAAAATTAGGGTAAAATGATTCCCTACATCACAAAAATTGGAGAGAAATAAATTTTAAATAATTTTGGTATTTTTAAAATGATTTTTGTTGGATTTTATAAGAGCAGTAGCACTCTTTGATTTATATAAATTTCTGTGGATTTTATTCGACATTAGAAAAAATTTCACGTCATAGAAAATCTTTTTCTAAAAAAAATTGATATATTATATGCCTATATTACATTTTAGTTTGTTTAGTTTTATTTCTTTTTCTGTAGTAAATAAATGTTTTTTTTAAAAAATCTTCTCCTCTCGCCGACTGGGCCGGTCCAGCTCCCAGCCAGGCCGCGGCCCAGCCCAGCGCACCCGCGCCCGTCCTCGAGCTCCCGCCGCAGTCCGCCTGCCGCACGGCTCGCCGCCACCGTGACCGTGTCGGGCACGCCTCCCCTTGCCCCTCGCCCAGGCCATCGCCGCCCCTCCCCGCCTATAAAGTCGCCGCCGCCTCTCCTCTCCTCCCCGCATCGCGTCGCAGCCTCCGCCGCACTCATCGGAATCCACCGCCGCCGGCGAGATCCGCTCGCCGCTGCCGCACCATCCCGTCGCCGTGGACCACCGCCGACAGCGCCATCCTCCTCGCCTCACGGCGCCGCCCCTCCCCGGCGTCTTCGCCGTCCTCTACGACCGCTGGAACACCGTCGCCGCCGCGTCGCTCCGCCCAGCCATTGCACTTCGCCCGGAACCGCCGGCGCCGCCGGTTTATTCGCCCGAGCCGGTAAAACCCTTAAAACCGCCTGGTTTTTCCATTTAGTTTAGTTTTTTTAAACGGTTGGTTAGTTATTTAGCGAACGTTTTCTGTTTAGGTAGTTTTCAGCGAATGTTTTCGTTCGTTAGGTTTTCGTAGCGAACGTTCACTATTTAGTCTTTTCTTTTTCTGTTTATTCATGACAGGGACCTATTCGTGAATATATTTATTTATAGATTAGCCCCTGGTTTTCAAACGTTCACTACTTTTTACTCGTTTATGCAAATCCAACGAAACCAACGCCCACTTATTCGTTATGAT
Source organism: Triticum dicoccoides (assembly GCF_002162155.2). Lineage (NCBI taxonomy): Eukaryota > Viridiplantae > Streptophyta > Magnoliopsida > Poales > Poaceae > Triticum > Triticum dicoccoides. The sequence goes on along the minus strand of NC_041385.1, from coordinate 309,978,328 downwards.
CCCCTCTATCCAGATAAAGAACTTAAACATGTTTTTCACAATTTAAAATTTGAGGTTAGTTCAGATTAGTATTTGATCTTGTTTCTTCTGTAACTTGAGTTTTATAACTCCGATTTAGTTGATTCTTTTTTGCAAATTGAAGCTCTTGGCCTAAAATTTCTAATACGGCCAAATTCAGCCAATTTTGGTATTGTTAGAAATTGTTTTCTGTTGCAAGAGTTGTTTGCTTGTTTTCGAGTTTTCCGAGATCTTTTCTTCGATTTCTTTTTGAGTGATTGCTTATGTGTGGTTACCATTGCTTGCTCGCGATAGATTGACTGGAGTGTGACGAGTAGAACTATCAAGAGTTTTGAGTGCGAATCATCTTCATCAACAGTACAGGCAAGTTCACACTTTGATCATATCCCTTTCATACCTAGTTTTTATGCATTAGTTTCACCCTCAAACATTGCATGGTTAGGAGTTGATAACATGTGGGTATTGGGAAGTAGTTGATGAGGTAGAACCTATTGCCCTGTTTATTACCAAACCCTTGGGAGTTACTACTACGTTATACTTATATTGCTATGATATGCTCGTAGACGTGGATTAGGTTTGAGTGTATCCATGACAGATGTGAGATTGTTAATTAATGGTTCAACTTAAGGTGGCAACTTTAATACACATCTGGGTGGATTGAGGCACCTGGGGAATCCAGTGTTGCCTGTTTTTTTTTGAAATCCCGGGGTTCCGTGTGATTTTCCTATGGACCGCCACCCAGGCTCAAAGGGATCATAAGATTATTCATGCTAGAAACTTCTGTGTGCAGCCACAAGCCATTATGGGCTCTGGCATAGTTGAGTATGTTGCGTGAGCTCTTGAAGAGGTAGACTAGCAGATGTAGGGGGTGTAGGTGGTACTGTCCACCCGGAGTAGAGAGTTAATGCTTCTGAAAGGCTGTGTCTCGATCATCCGTTTCTCAAACATCATGAAGTGCGAGAAATTCAATGGAGGAGATCGAGTCTTGTGGGGAAAGTGCGCAAACCTCTGCAGAGTGTACAATCTGATCATGATTAGCCATGTCCCCTGTTATGGACATCTTGAGTATCTGGTTCTTGGATTATCATGTTGATCTCATCACGTTACTTCAATAATTTGTTGGGCTAATGATTACTTTTAATTGGGATTGAGAGGGGGTTTACCTTCTCAATGTTTTCAACAAACTTTGTAGTTAAATAAAAATTTATTCTTTTGCAGTAGGGAAAAATTGGCTTTCCGCAAAAACATTATAACCATAGAGCTTTTCCACCAGCCAAATATGCATGTAGTGATAGCCTTTATTCATCTTTATCCTATGGTGTGAATTTGCCAGTACATTCAATGTACTGACCCTTTGTGGCTGCAACGTCTCATGTTGCAGGAATCTTATGACGAATAAGTGATACGTTAGGGTTACGATTTCTACACTCAACTTTGCCGTTGGTGTTAATGGGAAACCACAACTTTGTTACTTCCACTATTTGGATTGAGGTAATAGTATTTATGTTATTTTATACATGTGATTTACCTGTGTTATAAATCCTCGAGTACTGTGTGTGTCAGCATACCGATCCAGGGATGACGCTTAAGCTCTGAGACCTGATCCATTCGGGTCGGGTCGCTACATAAAATGCGGTAATTGCTGACATGATTTGAACGGACTTAAGAATTTCTACGGGTGAGAAGGTCTCATCGTAGTCAACCCCTTGAACTTGTAGCAAACCTTTTGCAACAAGTCGAGCTTTGTAGACAGTAACATTACTGTCAGCGTTAGTCTTCTTCTTGAAGATCCATTTATTCTCTATGGCTTGCCGATCATCGGGCAAGTCCACCAAAGACCATGCTTTGTTCTCATACATGAATCCTATCTCAGATTTCATGACCTCGAGCCATTTGATGGAATCTGAGCTCATCATAGCTTCTTCATAATATGTAGGTTCCCCATGGTCTAGTAACTTTACTTCTAGAACAGGATTTCCGTACCACTCTGGTGCGAAACGTGCTCTGTTTGACCTACGAGGTCCAGTAGTAACTTGATCTGAAGTTTCATGATCATCAACAAAGATCTTGCCTTCGGATCTATGGTAGAAGGTGTATCCAATTGTTTCCTTAGGGTATCCTATGGAGACACACTTCTCCGATTTGGGATCGAGCTTATCAGGCTGAAGCCTTTTGACATAAGTGTCACAACCCCAAACTTTAAGAAACCATAACTTAGGTTTCTTGCCAAACCACAGTTCATACGTTGTTGTATCAATGGATTTAGATTGTTCCCTATTTAATGTGAATGCAACTGTCTCTAATGCATAACCCCAAAACGATAGTGGTAAATCGGTAAGAGCCATCATAGATTGTACCATATCTAATAAAGTACGGTTACGACCTTCAGACACACCATTATGCTGTGGTGTTCCACGTGGCGTGAGTTGTGAAACTACTCCACATTGTTTTAAATGAAGGCCAAACTCGTAACTTAAATATTCGCCTCCACAATCATATCATAGAAACTTTATTTTCTTGTGACGACGATTCTTCACTTCACTTTGAAATTCTTTGAACTTTTCATATGTTTCAGACTTGTGTTTCATTAAGTAGATATACCCATATCTGCTCAAATTGTTTGTGAAGGTCAGAAAATAACGATACCCGCCGCGTGCATCAACACTCATCGGACCGCATACATCGGTATGTATTATTTCCAATAAGTCATTGGCTCGCTCCATTGTAATGGAGAACAGAGTTTTAGTAATCTTGCCCATGAGGCATGGTTCGCAAGTATCAAATGATTCATAATCAAGTGATTCCAAAAGTCCATCTGCATGGAGTTTCTTCATGCTGTTTACACCAATAGGACCTAAACAGCAGTGCCACCAACATGTTGCACTATCATTATCAAATTTGCATATTTTGGCATCAATATTATGAATATGTGTATCACCACAATCGAGATTCAACTAAAATAGACCACTCTTGAAGGGTGCATGACCATAAAAGATATTACTCATAATAGAACAACCATTATTCTCTGTTATAAATGAATAACAGTCTCACACTAAACAAGATCCAGGTATAATGTTCATGCACAACGCTGGCACCAAATAACAATTATTCAGGCCTAAAACTAATCCCGAAGGTAGAAGTAGAGGTAGCGTGCCGAAGGCGATCACATCGACCTTGGAACCATTCCCGACGCACATCGTCACCTCGTCCCTAGCCAATCTCTGTTTAATCCGTAGCTCCAGTTTTGAGTTACAAATATGAGCAACCAAACCAGTATGAAATACCCAGGCGCTATTATGAGCATTAGTAAGGTACACATCAATAACATGTACTCCCTCTGTCCGAAAAAGCTTGTCCCTCAAATGAATGTATCTAGCACCAAGTTAGTGCTAGATACGTCCATTTGAGATACAAGCTCGGGACAACATTTTCTGGACAGAGGGAGTATATCAAATATACCTTTGTTCACTTTGCCATCCTTCTTATCCGCCAAATACTTGGGGCAGTTTCGCTTCCAGTGACAAGTCCCTTTGTAGTAGAAGCACTCAGTTTCAGGCTTGGGTCTAGCTTTGGGCTTCTTCCCGGGAGTGGCAACTTGCTTGCCATTCTTCTTGAAGTTCCCTTTCTTTCCCTTGCCCTTTTTCTTGAAACCAGTGGTCTTGTTAACCATCAACACATGATGCTCCTTCTTGATTTCTACCTCCACGGCCTTAAGCATTGCGAAGAGCTCGGGAATTATCTTGTTCATCCCTTGCATATTATAGTTCATCATGAAGCCTTTGAAGCTTAGTGGCAGTGATTGAAGAGCTCTGTCAATGACACAATCAAGATGAAGATCAACTCACAGCTAAGTCAAGGGATTATAATATACAGACATTTTGAGTATGTGTTCGCTGATAGAATTATTCTCCTGCATCTTGCAGTTATAGACCTTGTTGGAGACTTCATATCTCTCAACCCGCGCATTTGCTTGAAATATAATCTTCAACTCTTGCAACATCTCATATGATCCATGACGTTCAAAACGTCTTTGAAGTCCCGGTTCTAAGCCGTAAAGCATGGCACACTAAACTATCGAGTAGTCATCAGATAGAGCTTGCTAGACATTCAAAAGATCAGCACCTGCTCCTGCAGCAGGCATTTCACCTAGTAGTGCATCAAGGACGTAATTCTCTTGTGCAACAATGAGGATAATCCTCAAGTTACGAACCCGGTCCGTGTAGTTGCTACCATCATATTTCAACTTTGCTTTCTCTAGGAACACATTAAAATTCAGGGGAACGTTAGCATAGGACATTGATCTACAACATAGATATGAAAATACTATCAGGACCAAGTTCATGATAAATTAAGTTCAATTAATCAAATTACTTAGGAACTCGCACTTAAAAATACATCCCTCAAGTCATCTAAGTGATACGTGATCCAAATCAACTAACCCATCACTAATGGAGGATGCTGCTAATGCGACACTATGATCAGAGACCCTTTGACGAAATTGTGTGTGATGCATTAATCGCAAATGGTGGTGTAAAAAACCGTCAAAAAAGGTGCAAAATGTTTGTGATGATGGATGCATCAAACATGGTTCAGATTTTAGTTCCGTGTGTGATGTAGGGCATACGGTTCAATGCAATTAACTATTTGCAATGAGGAGCAACAAAAGAAACGGGCAGCCAAATGAAGGTGTGTGTGACAAACAGCATACGGTTCACTAGGATGAACTGTTTGTGAATAGGCAACACAAAAGAAATGGCCATCCAGATCAAGGTGTGTGCGATATACGGGATGCGATTCAATGAACTATTTGTGTTGAGACAAGAGAACATAAACAGTTCAATATAACAAGATGTGTGTGATACACGGCAAATAGGTATGTAATCAGAAATGTGTGCGAAGACCAATAATAACACAGACGATTGCTGCTAATAAGATGTGTGTGTTGTGCGATGGGATTGCATATAGAACAACAACATATTTATATATATATATATATATTTATATATATATATAGACACACACACACACTTATAAGGACATGGTTGCATAATCAAATTAAGCATGCACTTACATAGGTGCCTACTACAACCATGGCATTTGCACACACCAAAGTAAACTATTACATGCATAATTACATAGGTGGCGACTACACACATGGCATTTCTACACACCAAAGTAAACTATATATTACATGCATGATTAACTAGCATAAACGATCATCTGATCATCATCTACTGCTTGTGACGCTTGCTCTACTTGTGGATCGATCTGGGCTCGTCGATTTGGGTAACGAGGCACTTCCTCATGTCAACGATCCGCCGGTGCATCTCGTAGAATGTGTACATGCTCTTGGCCACGAACCTGAGGTGAGGTTCATCCAGTTGCCGCATCCAGGCCCTGTGACAGGATACGGTACTTGTTCTCTGGGCATCCTCCTTCATATTTTTGTAGTAGGGGTCGATGATGGCCGAGGCGAGTTCAACCAGGGAGTCCTTCTTCGTGCTGCCCCAGACCCTGTAGTGCTCACGGATTTCCACAAGGTTCTTGCAGGCCAAGCCCGTAACCCTGAGCGCTTTTACATCGTTGGTGGTTTCTACCATAGCGAACTTGTAGTCGGTGTTGTTGACAAACCTGGCGGAACGGACGCAAGGATTTGTGGCCATGCAGTAGTGGTAGATGAGGACATGATGGCGCATGCACAACTGGGCGATGGCAACCTTTTGATCTTTGCCGGGAAGACCGGCGGTGTATTCGAGGTCGATGCCGACCACCTTGTACTTGTCTCCAGCAAGCAACTGCTCAACGGTGTTGATGTAGTCGTTCACCACAGATGGGTCGATGGTGTACACCACCAAGAGATCCACCTCCCTCGCGTGGGTCTCCACTTTATGCTCGCCGAACTCCATTGGAGCGTTGCTAGACATCCCTTCTCTATGTGTTGTTGTGGGTGTGCTTGTTGTGTTGTGGGGTACGATTGAAAGGTTGAAGAGACTAAGGTTATAATGGTAGCAGGAATTAAAGGGGAAGCTAGATGGTCTAGAACCCTAATGGCAGTTCTAATTCACAAGCGTAACTCTATCGTGCCGCATGTAACTCCATCGCGAGGCAACGCGCGCGGCGCAACTGCATGCATATGGGGCCCCCAATGTGATCGTGCGCAGGCCCAACCACTGGCAGAGCGCCCGTGGAGGGATGTGAGCAGAGAACTCCGTGCTCGCCTCAATGGCGAGCAACCATATATATGCATATAGCTATTGAACACGTAGTGAAAAGCTGTCCACAACCCAAGCGTGTTGACGGACGCGAGCAGAGGGTGGCGCGGCGCCTAACGGCGAGCACAGCGTGCTGCAGCTCCTAACACTGAGCAGAGCTTGCCGAGGGACGTGAGCAGAGGCCGACACAGTGATACGTGGCAAATAAGACGAATTGTGCGAGCGATGTCAGAGACATCAAGCACGAATCAGATTAGAGTTGCGTGTGCAATACGTGGCATACAGTTGATCCATCCTAGCTTTTTGTGATGGAATAAGCCGTGTGTGTTGTGGGTAAATGCTTGCTGGTATATAACCTCAAATTTAACCAACAAAATGTTAATGCATGTTACAAAAATTATATAACCGAAAACTATGTTCAAATACATATCCAACGATATAATCTTTGGCGACATGCATTCGTATTTTATTAATTAAATCCTACTTATAAACCAGGACGGGGGTATAGTAGGTAATTAAATCGCAAATGTTTTTTATTAAATGTATGTGTGCGTGTCGTTTCGTCCTCCTCTCGCAAGTCTTGTCACCCCGCTGCCGCAGACGGTTCGAGCACAAGCTTGAGCAGCGCGAGGGGGCGTTCTTTTGGCCAAACAGTGGTGAGCCCGTTCACGCGGTACCACGAACGTTCCCGCGCAAGCTTCCCACCCGACTCCATGAAATCCCCCAAAATCCCAATGCTTACCAGCCTACTATATAAACCCTCACGGCCGGCGAGTCCTGTGTCGCATTTTCCCCTCCCTCCCTGTAGCTTATCTCGTCTACTTCTCCCACAATCGGCAATGGCACTGGTCCATCATCGTCGCTCAGCCACTCCACCGTCATCAGAGCACAACTCCAGCTGGGAGGCTACACCGCGGTGGCGGTGCAGTCCCCGGCGTAGTGTAGTGCGCGTGGTGTCCTTTTCGGGTATGCGCAGAACACCCACCATATGCTCGGCCATCGGTGCCCGTCGGCAGCTGTTGCCGGCCGCTATTCCCGCCACAGCTCCATTGAAAGCTAGGGCCAACACCTGCTCCACCACCGCGGCCCGAAGGCGGGAAATGGCCTTCATGGCCGCCACCCCACTGCCGGCCACCATGGCCCTCACCCGCTTCGCCACCGCGGCCCGAAGGCGGGAGGTGGTGGTCGTGGCCACCACCCCATCGTCGGCCTCTGGGGCCGCCAGCCCACCATCGACCGCCGGGATCATCACCCGCTCCGTCACCACTGCCCGGAGGAGGGAGGCGTAGGTGGAGGCCCATACATGCGGCAGAGACCTTGCGCGCTACATCGAGTTCATGCGGGACGACGAGGAGCGCCTCTTCCAGCACACAAAGAGCCTTACCGCCGCAATGGCCGCGACACACGCCGACGCAGAGGCGAGGAATCAACAGATCTATGAGAAGTCCGACCACTTCGAGAGGGGTCTTCTGGAGCAGCAGAGGGTGTTCGAGGTGAGCGTCGCTGAAGGTGCGGCAGCGGCTGGCACCGTATTGTAGTTGTCCATCTCGTCGGTAGGCTCCTCCTCCTCTTCCTTTTACTGAGCATGCTCGGCAGAGGAGAGGATGCCGGAAGTAGTACAAAGCCCCTCCGTAGTAGTAGTATTTAGGGGCTATTTTGTTCAGTTCATCTAACTATAGATGTGGTGGAACTGTACAACATACTTAAAATTAGCTAGTATATATAGTTGAACTAGCTATTTTCGTACGTGGTTGGCAACAATTGGGGAAAAGTTTGGTCGGTTCAGCTGTCGAGTTGAACCGTTTGTATAAATTAAGCACGACTGCTTAATCTATGAATGAAATCTATGCTTAATTACTAAATTTTAGTTGCAAAAATTAGATAGTGCTAGTGATTTTTAGCTGCATATTTTGACAAATTGCAGTGTTACAACGATTGACAAATGGCAATGTTAATAGATCAACAAATGTCAATCTTTCTAGTTTGACAAATGGCAATATACCCAATATGATAGATGCAAATCTTACCAAATTGTTTGTACGTGGTTGCACATGGGTCATTCGAAAAAACTGTTTGCGTTGAAGGGATGTACAAATCATGCTTGCCAAATTTTCTCTTGGCTTAACTCCGAAGTCTCGCCTTGCATACCTTATCCAATCTGAACATTTTGTGTTGAAGAGATGCACAAATCCTGCGCATCGAATTTTCCCTTGGCTTACTGCGGAAGACCATAGCTCTCACTTTGCATACAGGTGTTTTATCTAAAACATTTGCGATGAAGAGCTGCACAAATCCTACTCGACACATTTTCCCTTGGCTTACTGGGAAGCTATCAGTGTACATACGGGTGTTCTATCTAAAAGGTTTACGATGTTAGAGTGGCAGCTATTTGTTTCAAAATGCCTTTGTTGACTGTTATTTGAGTGCGCCTTCTCTCAAAATGGACACGAAAATTACCACGGCATGTCGGGTGCCATTCCATGATAGCATGCCAAGTTGAATTTCAGACGAGTTTTGAATTTACTAGAATTTAAAAACAAAGTATCTCAACATTTTGCCGGCAATCAATAGTGCCCTGGTGTTTGAAATTCATTCCCATTTCTTGCATGGGACCTAAGAATTCACCCAAGGACACAGATTTGATTATCCAACCAATTTATAAGCACTGGAGCATGTGCATGTAGTTCAAATTTGTATTATGCACATAAAATGCCTAGAAAACCCAGTTAATGTATAAACATGTCCAAACGAACCCCGAAAATTTACAAAATTTAACACAACACTCCTGTTGTTCTATGTTGAAACTAGAAATTTTTTGAAAGCAATAACTGGCAATGGGTATTGTTTCATCCCCAAAGGTGGCACGTTCCCTACCGAAACCATTAGGTTGTTGTGAGAAGCTCTGGTTTGTGAGAAGCTTATACCCAGACCTGCCCCAAATGGGACAAAAAATTTACCACGACATGTTGATGTCGCTCCATGGTAGCATGACATGTTTCATGAATTTCAGACAAGTTTTGGATTTACTAGAATTTAAAAACCAGGTATCTCAATGTTTGTGGCCGAGCGACGGTGACAGGGTGTTTGACATTCATTCCCATTTCTTGCATGGGACCTAAGCATGCAACCAAGGAGACATATTTGATTTTCAACCAATTTATATGCATTAGAGCATGTGCATGTAGTTCAAATTTGAATTATGCACATAAATGCATTGAAAACTCAATTAGTGCATAAAAATGTCTAAATGAACCATGAAAAATTCTAAAATTTAACACAACACTCCTGTTGTTCTATGTTGACACTAGAGAAAAATTGAAATCAAGAAGAGGCAACGGATATCGTTTCGTCCAGAAAGGTGAAACGCTCCCTACCATAACCATGAGGCTTGTTGCGAGAAGCTCTGGTTTGTGAGAAGCTTATACCCCAACCTGCCCCAAATGGGACAATATTTTTACCATTGCATGTTGCTGCCGTTCCATGATAGCATGTCAAGTTTCAGGAAATTCAGATGAGTTTTCGATTTACTAGAATTTTAAAATCATGTATCTCAATGTTAGCGACCGAGCGACGGTGGTAAAGGTGTTTGACATTCATTCCCATTTCTTGCATGGGACCTAAGGTTGCAACCAAGGACACACATTTGATTTTTCAACGTGTTTATATGCACTGGAGCATGTGCATGTAGTTCAAATTTGAATTATTCACATGAATGCATAGAAAACTCAATAAATGTATAAAAATGTCCACGTGAACCCCGAAAAATCCCAAAAAGTTGCACAACACTCATGTTGTTCTATGTTGACATGAGAAAAAATTTGAAAGTAAGAAGAGGCAACAAATATCGTTTCGTCCCCCAAGGTGGCACTTTCCCTACCGAAACCATCAAGCTTGTTGTGAGAGAAGCTCTAGTTTGCGAGAAGCTTATACCATAACTTGCCCCACATGGGACAATATTTTTTTACCCCAGCATCTTGATGTCGTTCCATGATAGCATGCTAAGGTTCATGAATTTCAGACGAGTTTTGTATTTATTATAATTCCAAAAGCAAGCACCTCAATGTTTGCCGGAGAGCCACGGTACCGTGGTGTTTGAAATTCATCCCCATTTCTTGAATGGGACGTAAGCATCAACCCATGGACACATATATCATTTTACAACACATTTTGGTGCGCCGGAGCATGTGCATGTAGTTTAATTTTTAATTGTGCACCTGAAATGCGCAGAAAACCAAGTTATTGTATAAAAATGTCCAAACAAACCCTGAATAATTCCAATTTTTTTAAAGACACACATATAGTTGCATGTTCACTGCAGATAGAAGTTCTAGCAATTTAAATACCATCCTTTGCAGCTGTAACCCCATTATGTAATCCAAATCAAGACGAAAAATCAAGTAGATCTTACACAATTTATTATCACCAACCGTGTGAGATGCAATACAAAATACCCTGGAGCACCGTCGGTGTATAGTACGCATACGACATACACGAGAATGTGCGTCGGCTACAGTGTGGGTGTGCTGCAGTCTCCTTTGTGTACCCAAATTATGCAATGACGTGGATGAGCACTGTAACCAGGGAAATTGGAACCAAAATTTTTGACGTTCAAACTCATCACACACGGGTTAAGATATCTGAATCGTGTGTGATGTTCACATATCGTACACAGTTCTGAATAAGGGACCGTGTCTGATGACACTTTGCGTGCCAGTTTTTTCGCTGAACCGATTCAAAATTTTCGTCTTCCGCTGAAATACCTACCTCCCCGCCCCCTCCCCCTTACCAAAAGCCACATTTCCCCTGTTTCCACCTTCCTTTCCAAGTTGAAACTTTCACTCCTTGCTTGCAGTGATGCCCCCTCACCGGTGACCCTCCATCACGCTGCTCGGCCTCGTCTATCCAGGCAGGTAATCCACACCAGACCCCCATCATCCTCCTCCTTCCACATCCCACATGCCCTGACTGCTGGCGCGACACCTTCCACCCAAATCACCGACCCCTCCACCAAATAACCATCGCCCTAAGCCATGGTGCACACAATATAGCCAGGAGCTCAAGGAGCATTTGGCAGCGGAGAAGCAAATCGCGGCCGCATGCACGGATGAGATTGCGATGGCTGCCATTCGTGCCGACCCCTAGATCTTGGAGGAGCACCTCGCCATCGAGGCCACCGTCAATGCCTCGCGCACCAACGCTGCGATGTAGTTGGCTGCTTTAAACGATAGTTCATGGCGTTTTCTCGAGGCCACCCTCGGTGCCTTCGACGAAGACTATGAGGTGTTTTCTCAGCGTGCACATGCTTACCTCAACTCGAGAGCCAGAAGGTTGGTGCCCGGAGCGGCTCAGGCAACTCAGCACTACGACGAGGGCACCCACGATGCTGAGGCATCGCCCTCTTCCATGTCCAAGGAGCTAATCATCATCGACATCTCCAACAATGAGGAGTAGCTTGTCTTATTATCTCACTATAAAGACCGATGTTCAGTTTGCTAGCTACTGCCTTTCCTTAACAAATTCTAGTGAATTGTGCTATCTACTTTTACCATGCAATCTGTTGCTCTAGTGTATATGTTCTATATGTCGTGCAATGTGGTGCTCACTTATTAACTGTTTGGTTAATTAGTTGTCGTGTCAGTTAAGTGTTTGGTTCAATTCTGCAAATGTGATGTTCAATTCTTCAGGGTGCAATTTTGTATTGTCTTCCATGTGAGAAATAAATCAAATTTTTCTTTACAAAATACATGAGAAACAAATAAAATTGCTATATTTCCAAGTTGTCAATCATGCTTGGTTTGGTTAACTGTTTGATCTTCTAGTATGTTATACATTGTGCAATGTGGTGCTCAGTTAATGTTTGGTTCATTTGTTGTGGTGTTTAGTTAACTGTTTGGTTCCATTCTGCAATGTGATATTCAATTGTTGTGAGTGCATTCTGTTATTGTATACCATGTGAGAAATAAATCGAATTTAAGTGTACTAAATACATGAGAAACAAATACAATTGCTATATTTCCAAGTTATTAAGCATGATTGGTTTGGTTAACTGTCTGATCTTCTATTAGGAGTATGTTATATTGTGCTATGGGGTGCTCAGTTAATGTTTGGTTCATTTGTTGTGGTGTTTAGTTGACTGCTTGGTTCAATTCTGCAATGCAATGTCCAATTGTCGTGGGTAAAATTTTGTATTGCTGTGCATGTGAGGAATAATCGAATTTGGTTGCACTTAATACATGGGAAACATATACAATTGCTATATTTTCTAGTTCTTAATCAGGATTGGTTTGGATAAATGGGTTTTCTATGTGGCTTGAATTAATCTGGTGAATCTGCAATGTGCTTATTTTCATCAACATATTTTACTAATAGCATGCGCTTAACATGATCACTAACTACCTTATATGTGTTGTAGGGAAACAATGGGAAGCATTGAGGTTTACAATCGAGGTTTGCACATGAATGGTCCTTTGCCTAATAGCACATTATTGTGCAATTGAAGGAACCATTCTAATACTTAGGTTTTAAACAATTTGGTCTTGCACATGTAGGTCCTGCTGTCAGAGGTTTTGACCCACTGTTCGACCCTTTTTGCATATGGGAAAATGAGTTGTCCATGAATATCAGTCAAGTCAAGAAACTCAGAAAGATTGCTAGGATAAATAAATTAGCGACAAAAAACAACAAGATCTTTGTCTGCACAATGAAGAAGACATCGGTTCACTACAGGATGGTACTAACTATTATACCTCGTCTTTTTTATTCCTTTGCCCCATTTCCAATATAGAGAAGATATTTATACACATCCTTGTCTTCAGGCCTTTCCAAAGCAGTTCACTGATGATTACCTCTCAAACCACCTGTATGGTCAGGAGGCGAGGAAGGTATTCATACAACACCCACGGTTCAATATTGAAGTGTTCCTGAAGAGGACGAAGGATGGACGGTCAATCATCCACAGACACTGGCCTAAAGTTACAAAGACCTTAAGCATCAATGAAGGATCAATATTCGCCTTCTGCTTCAGCAGTTTTCCAGATGAGATACACATGTCTATGTACCGTCTATGATGCTAATTTCGAAAGGTTATAGATGTTGCATGTGAAACCTGGTGCTGGTGCAGTTGTGTAATGGGGTAGCCGAGTGCTGAAGTTATATGATGTTGTACTCTGATGTATTTCAATTATGAAAATGAAATATATTGTGTGCTTAATATGAAATGTCAATTAGATCAATAAATGGATTATTAATAGGATAATTAGCCTGCTATTTGGGTTTTTCTATTGCAAACGGTTTTTGAGAAAACACCGTGGGCGATGACCTCCGGCAACGCACAAAGTTTCTAGGAATAAACTGTGTTGGATTAACGAACAATCACACACGACATCCTCTTGAAAACCTGTTTGCGTTAGGCTACCTGGCGCAAATGTTTACCACATAAAAACTGTGTGTGATGGACAACCTTTGCCACACAGTTTCTTCTACGCACCATGAGTGATGCATTCAGTAACACAAATGATAAAATTGTTAATACTGTGTGCAATGGAAACGCTATCACAAATCTTTTCATGGGGAAAATTGTGTGTGATGTACCTGCGAACAGAAACATTTTCCTTGGAGCGACTGTGTGGGATGTATATACGAATGGAAACGTTTACCGAGGAATGACTATGTGCGATGAGCTTACGACTAGAAACAATTTCGCCTATATAATTGAATTTTTTTAGCACTACTATACGTATAACCGTATTTGATCGCTCGCCGGTCGCACATGACCTCATTTTGCCGAGCGTGTGTGCCAGGAGGGCATATCCCCAACGATTTCTGGGTCGTGTGGGAAGGACCCCCCTATCGCAGTCACTCACTAGGTGACGATTAGAAATGGGGTTAAAAACCATTTGTATAGCAACGACACGTACCAGTGCATGTCCGATCATCACGTGAGATGGGGTAGTCATCAATGGTGAACATCTCTATGTTGATCATATCTACTATATGATTCACGTTCGACCTTTTGGTCTCCATTGTTCCGAGTCCATGTCTGTACATGCTAGGCTCGTCAAGTTTAACCCAAGTGTTCCGCATGAGCAAAATTGTCTTGCACCCGTTGTATGTGAACGTAGAGTCTATCACACCCGATCATCACATGGTGTCTCAACACGACGAACTGTAGCAACGGTGCATACTCGGGGAGAACATTTTTACCTTAAAATTTAGTGAAAGGATCATCTTATAATGCTACTGTCGTACTAAGCAAAATAAGATGCATAAAAGATAAACATCACATGCAATCAAAATATGTGACATGATATGGCCATCATCATCTCGTGCTTTTTATCACCATCTCCAAAGCATCGTCATGATCTCCATCGTCATTGGCTCGACACCTTGATCTCCATCCTCTCGCCAACTATTGCTTATACAATTATTGCTAACACATAGTGATAAAGTAAAGCAATTACATGGCATTTGCATTTCATACAATAAATAGACAACCATAAGGCTCCTGCCGGTTGCTAGATATCTTACAAAACATGATCATCTCATACAATAACGTTTATCACATCATGTCTTGACCATATCACATCACAACATACCCTAAAAACAAGTTAGACGTCCTCTACTTTGTTGTTGCAAGTTTTATGTGGATGCTACGGGCTTCTAGCCAGAACCATTCTTACCTATGGCAAAAACCACAACGGTGTTTCGTCAAGTTTGTTGTTTTAACCTTCTTCAAGGACCGGCAACAGTCAAATTTGATTCAACTAAAATAGGAGAAATAGACACCCTCCAGCCTTCTTTATGCAAAACTAGTTGCATGTCAGTCGGTGGAACCGGTCTCATGTGCGTGGACATGTAAGGTTGGTCCGGGCCGCTTCATCTGATAATACCGCATAATCAAAATAAGACGTTGGTGATAAGCAGTATGACTATCATCGCCCACAACTCCTTTTGTTCTACTCGTGCATATCATCTACGCATAGACCTTGCTCATGATGCCACTGATGGGAATCGTTGCATGGAAAATAAAAAAATTCTTCGTGTCTACGTACCCTCGTAGACCGTAAGCGGAAGCGTTTCACAACGCGGTTAATGTAGCAGAACTTCTTCGCGCTTCAACCGATCAAGTATCGAATGCATGACACCTCCGCGTTCTGCACATGGTCAGCTCGGTGACGTCCCTCGCCTTGTTGATCCAGCAAGACATCAAGGTAGTAGATGAGTTCCATCAGCACGGCGGCATGGCGACGGTGATGGTGAAGTCATCTCCGCAGGGCTTCACGTAAGCACTACAAAAATATGACCGAGGGTGTAAACGGTGGAGGGGGCACCGCACATGGCTAGAAAAATATCTTGGGTGTGCTAGGCGCCCCCTCCTCATATATATAGGTGCGAGGGAGAGGAGAGAAGCCAAGGCGTGCCCCAACTAGGTAGGAATCCTACTTGGGCTCCAACACTTGGCCGTGCCCCCGTGCCATATTTGTCGGAGGGGGAAGGAAAGAGGGGGCAGAGGGAAGGTAGGGGGAATCCTATTCCACTCTTTCCTTTCCCTTCCCTCTTTCCTTCTCCTCCTAGGCCGACCCGATAAGTACCCGGTACCCCCCAAAACACTTCCAGTGTCCGAATACCATCGCCCTATATATCAATATTTACCTCTCAACCATTTCGAGACTCCTCGTCATGTCCATGATCTCATCCAGGACTCCGAACAACACTTGGTCACCAAATCACATAACTCATATAATACTATATCGTCATCGAACGTTAAGTGTGCGGACCCTATGGGTTCGAGAACTATGTAGACATGACCGAGACACATCTCCGATCAATAACCAATAGTAGAAGCTGGATGCCCATATTGGCTCCTACATATTCTAAGATGATCTTTATCGGTCGAACCATTATGGCAACATACGTAATTCCCTTTGTCCATTTGTATGTTACTTGCCCGAGATTCGATCGTCGATATCTTCATACCTAGTTCAATCTCTTTACCGGCCAGTCTCTTTACTCGTTTCATAATACATCACTTCGTGACTAACTCATTAATCGTTTGCTTGCAAGCTTATGATGTGTATTACTGAGAGGGCCCAGAGATACCTCTCTGATACTCGGAGTGACAAATCCTAATCACAATCTATGCCAACTCAACAAACACCTTCAGAGATACCTGTAAAGCATCTCTATAATCACCCAGTTACTTTGTGATGTTTGATAGCACGCAAGGCATTCCTCCAGTATCCAGGAGTTGCATAATCTCATAGTCGTAGGAATATGTATTTGACATGAAGAAAGCAATAGCAATAAAACTGAACGATCATTATGCTAAGCTAACGGATGGGTCTTGTCCATCACATCATTCTCCTAATGATGTGATCCCGTTATCAAATGACAACTCATGTCCATGGTTAGGAAACCATAACCATCTTTGATCAACGAGCTAGTCTAGTAGAGGCTCACTAGGGACACGTTGTTTGTTTATGTATTCACACATGTATTAAGGTTTCCGATCAATACAATTCTAGCATGAATAATAAACCTTTATCGTGAATAAGGAAATATAAAATAACAACTTCATTATTACCTCTAGGGCATATTTCCTTCAGAAGGATCATGTGCCACTAGTCTTCCAGTTTGGTGAAGTTGACTCCAAGCCGGATGAGATAGAAATTAAGGAGGAATGGGGCCTCATGGACATGGCCCTGAACCAGATGGCCATGGCAGTTGCTGCCCCCGCACCCGTCCCAGCTCCCATCCCTATGCTCGATCCAGCGACCATCCCAGTCGCATTGACAGGCTGGTCGTCGAGCACTATCACAGAACTGGAAGCCACGGGCGTCAGCAAGGTCACCACGAACCCACCCGAGCTCGTGGACATGCGAGCGCCAGCGCCCGTGCCCCTGTGCGCCCCTGCACCCACCGCGCATCGGTCCCCATGTGTTTGCATGCACCCACTGCTTCCATGCCAGTGCGCACCCCCACTCAGCGTCATAGGACGCCACCGTCGACTGCTACCTTGCGGCACCGCGAGTTGCCATCCTCCCGCGCCCTGACCATCGATTGCACAACGACATGATGTTTGATTTCCAAGTGAAGAACATTTTGTGTTGCCTTGAAGACTTCAACAACAGCGTCCCGGAGGATGACAATGACAACACTGGCGTGGCACGCCGCCTTCGCTGCCACCGGAATGAGTTTTTTTTTAATATTGTATCTCAATCGTATGAATATAAAGTCGCAGTCTGACTGAATGAAACATATGGTTTGAGCAAACTTGCATTCTTCTCTCTGAATGTACAGACTTATCAAATGATTTGAAAAAACGTCAATGGTTTTTAAATTTCAAACACTCATCGCAAACATTTCAGATAGAACACATGTATACAAACCGACATCTTTCCCAATACGCCAAGGGAAAATGTGCAGAGCAGGATTTGTGGAGCTCTTCATCGCAAACGTTTTATATAGAACACCCGTATGCAATGCGAGAGCTACGGTCTTCCCCAGTAAGCCAATGGAAAAATTTGATGCATAGGATTTGTGCATCCCTTCATCGCAAACAGTTCATATTGTATACTGTATGCAAAGCGAGAGCTAAAGTTCCTTCGCTCCTAAGCCAAGAGAATATCTGGCACGCAGGATTTGTACATCCCTTCAATGCAAACGATTTTTTTGGATGACCCGAGTGCAACCATGTACAGACAATTTGGGAAGATTTGCATCTGTCATATTGGGTATATTGCCATTTGTCAAACTGGAAAGATTGACATTTATTGATCTAGTAACATTGCCCTTTGTCAACCTTGTAACACTGCCATTTTTCAAAATTTGCAGCTAAAAATCACTAGCACTATCTAATTTTTGCAACTAAAATTCAGTAATAAAGCATAGATTTCATTTATAGATTAATCAGTCGTTCTTTATGGAAATATTTCAACTCGATAGCTGAACTAACCAAACTTTTCCCGAATTGTTGCCAACCATGTGCTGAAAGAGCTAGTTCAACTATATATACTAGCTAATTTTAAATACATTGTATAGTTCAACCACATATATAGTCAGATGAACTAAACAAAATAGCGCCTAAATACTAGTACTACTACTGAGGGGTTTTGTACTATTTTGAGCAGCCTCTCCATTGCCGAGCACACTCAGTAAGAGGCAAAGGAGGAGAAGCCTACCGACGAGATGGACAACTGCAATACGGTGCCTGCCGCTGCAGCACCTTCGGCGAAGCTCACCTTGAACGCCCTCTCTTGAAGCGGCGGGACTCCTCGTAGATCTCCTCATTACTCGCCTCTACGGTGGCATATGTTGTGTCAACGGTGGCGATAATGCTCTTTGCATGCTCGACGAGGTGCTCCTCCTCCTCCTGCAGGAACTCGATGTAGCGTGCAAGGTCGCTGACTCATGTGCGAGCCTCCACCTATGCCTCCCGCCTTCGGGGGGCAGTGGCGGAGCGGGTGATGACCCCGGTGCTAGATGGTGGGCTGGCGGCCACGGCGACCGATGATGGGGTGGCGGCCATGACCACCACCTCCCACCTTCGGGTCATGGTGGCGTAGCAGGTGATGGTCATGGTGGCCGATAGTGGGGTGGCGGCCATGATGGCCACCTCTTGCCTTTGGGACGCGGTGGTGGAGCGGGTGATGGCCCTGGCTTTTGACAGTGGTGTGGTACCCACGGCGGCAAACCATGGGGTGGCGGCAATGGTAGCCGGCAATAGCTGCCGACGGGCAGTGGCGGCGGAGTGTGTGGTGGGTGTTCTGTGCACGCCCAACGGGGACACCACGCGCACTACACTGCACCGAGGACTGCACCGCCACAGCGGTGTAGCCTCCCACCTGGAGTTGTCCTCCAATGACGGCGGAGTGGCTGAGCGACGAGGACGGACCGGTGCGATTGGCGATTGTGAGAGAAGCAGATGAGATAAGCTATATGGAGGGAGGCGAAAATGCAACGTAGGACTCGTTGACCGTGAGGGCTTATATAGCAGGCCTTTAAGCATTGGGATTTTGGGGGATTTCACCGACTTGGGTGGGAAGCTTGCGCGGGAACCTACGCGGTTGCGCGGGAGCGGGCTCACCGACGATTCATTGGCGCCACTTCGAGCCACCGTTTGGCCAAAAGAATGACCCCCTGCACTGTTAAAGCTTGGGCTCGAAGCCGTCTGTGGCAGCGGGGTGACAAGACGTGCAAGTGGAGGATGAAAGGACACGTACACATACGGTTAATAAAAAAACTTTTGTGATTTAATTTACCTACTACCCCCATCCTGGTCTATAATTCATCTTTGTATTTTTGTTCCAAATTTTGACTAGAGATTTAACTAATAAAATACGAATGCATGTCGTAAAAGATTATATTGTTGGATTTGAATTTGAACGTAGTTTCCAATTATATAATTTTTATAGCATGCATTAACATTTTGTTAGTTAAATTTAAGGTCAAAATATGGCATAGAATATAAAGGGGACTAATAGACCAAGACGGAGGTAGTAGCAAACGGCCGCTCTCTACGCAGCATCGCAACTGCCGGCCGGCTTGTAGACGACCATTCCCTGCGTGCTCAACTGCTTTATGTGTGTGGTTGCTCGTCGTTGAGGCAGCCACGGCGCGCACTGCTTGTGTCCCTCTACGCAAACTCTACTCTCGCGTCCCTCCTCGCGCTCTTCCCTCGTCCCTCCACACACGCTGCTAGTGTTTGGGGTCGGAGCATGATCACGTATGTTCGTGCTGCCATTATGCATGTGGTTGCGCCGGGTGCGGCCCCATGATGCAGTTACTCACTGCAAAAACTGACATGCGAACACGCCGAGAATCCAAGCCGCCTGGCTCCCATTTATTCCCGCGTCCATTTACCTTCATCTCTCACGCCACACGACACAATAAGCACACCCACGACGACACATACAGAGAGGACATCCAGCGGTTCCAATGGCTCTCCTCGTGGCTCGAATGGCATTCCCAGCGGCCAACGACGACAACGGGGGCAATTCACTGCGCATCACATAGTGGACACCCCCATGAGGGGGGAAGGACCTCTCGGTGGTGTACACGAACGAGCCGGTCTCGGAGGAGAGCTCCATCCAAATTATGGAGCAGTTGTTGGTTGAGGACAAGTACCAAGTGGTCGGCTTCGACCTCGAGTTCACTAGCGGTCATGCTGGGCAAGATCGGAAGGTTGCCATCGCCCTGTTGTGCATGTGACATGACGTCCTCGTCTACCACTACTACCTAGCCACAAGGCCCTGCGAGCGTTCTCCAGGTTTATCAATAGCTCTAACTATAGTTTCGCTACGGTGGACAACACCAACGATCTAAAAGCGCTCAAGGTTTCGTGCTTGACCTGCCAGAATCTTGTCGACAACCATGACCACTACAATGTCTGGGGCAACACCAACAACAAATAGAACTCCTCGGTTGACCTCGCCTCGGCCATCCTCGACCCCTACTACATGAGGATGAAGGATGAGAGCAAGAATGACAAGAATGTCTGGCACAATGCCTGGCATCAGAGACTAGATGAAGAACACGTCAAGTACGCGTCCAAGGACACGTACACAAGCTATGAGATGTGCAGGCGGATCATTGACATGAGTAAGTGTCTTCGTCCTTCCCTAGATGAGTGATCGAGCTACAGAGCAGTGGTGGGAGCGTCAAAAGAAGTAGATGACTAGACGATCGTTTCTCCTAGTTTAGAATGCATGCGGTTGTTTATTAAGGTGTGTACGAATGATCTGTACAGTCACTTATGTAATTGGATGTTTACTTTAGTTATATATATGTTGTTCTTCTGTAGATAGAGCAAATCACATGGTTTATTAACAGCAATCATCTATGTTATAATTGGTCTTCGCACAAATTTCTGATTACGGACTTGTTTGCCGCGTATCACACACATCTTGTTCAGTTGAACCATTTTTGTTGTCTTGGCTCATAGCAAATAGTTCACTGAGTGAACTGTATGCCCTCCATCACACACATCTTGATCTGGCTGACCGTTTCTACTGTGCTACCTAATCACACATGGTTCATCCTAGTGAACTGTATGCCGTATATCGCACACGCCCTCATATGGTTGACCGTTTCTATTGTACTAGATCATCGCAAACAGTTCGTATGGATTAATCGTATGCCACACATCGCACATGCATCTCTGATCTGGATCATGTTTGATGACTGGCCAATCGCAAACAGTCGTCTCATTTTTTATGGTTTTATTACACCACTGTTTGTGATTAATGCATGTCACACAATTTCGTCGAAGGGTCTCTGATTGTAGTGTCGCGTTAGCAGCATCCTGCAGTAGTGTTGCCTTCCACCAATAGGCCTTTTAAGGCCCGTTGATATTTAATTAAATAGAAAAGCCCTCTAACAATTACTAGAGTCTTTGATATATAATTTAACATCATTGAAAACATTTTTCACCTATATATTAATTATCGAAAGTACCCGATATTACCCGATAAACTCTGAAACCCTTCCAGTGACTACGAAACCTTTCAGTTCCACTGAAAACTATCCTCGATACTCTCGTTCTACTAACACTCAACAGAACGTGATTACCTTAATCTTGTGACCCCGTAGGTTTGGTAAATCATAGACATGAATGAAAACCCTCCGTTCAATGACCAATACCGGAACCGTGGATGTCCATATCGATCCCTATGATCACACGAATGACATTTGAGTGAACCTTTGGTTATCATATGATGCTCCCTGATACGTCCATTTTGGATCATGATTTCCTACTGTTATTAATAGTGTTTTTAATCAATATAGCACTTTATGGAGCAATTCTAATGCCTTTTCTCTCTTAATATGCAAGATTTACATGAAGTCGGAGATTGCCGGCAGCTGGAATTCTGGACCTGAAAAAGCTACGTCAGAGTTTCCTATTCTGCACATCTCCAAATGAGCTGAAATTTTATGGAGATTTATCTTGGAATAAATAGAAAATACTGGAGCAAAGAAGTAACAGAGGGGGCCACCCAAGTGTCTAGAAGGCACTAGGGCGCCCCCCCCCCCCCCATGCTCGCCTTGATGGTCTATGGGGCCCCTAGCCAGCCTCTGATGCCCATCTTCTGGTATATAAGCCCATTTTCCCTAGAAAAAATAAGGAGATGATTTTCAGGATGGAGTGCCTCCGTCTCAAGGCAGAACATGGGCAGGTTACTTCCCTCCAGGAGGGGTAAATCAAAGCCATCGCCATCACCAACAACCCTCTCATCGTGGGAGGATCAATCTTCATCAACATCTTCACCAGCACCATCTCATCTAAAACCCTAGTTCATCTCTTGTATTCAATCTTCGTATCAAAACCTCAGATTGGTACCTGTGGGTTGCTAGTAGTGTTGATTACATCTTATAGTTGATGCTAGTTGCTTTATTTGGTGGAAGATCATATGTTCAGATCTATTATGATATTCAATACCCCTCCGATCTTGGACATGAACATGATGTGTGAGTAGTTAGTTTTGTTCTTGAGGACATGGGATAAGTCTTGTCATAAGAAATCATGTGAATTTGGTATTCGTTCGATACTTTGATGATATGTATGTTGTAGATTCCCTAAGTGGTGTTATGTGAACATCGACTACATGACACTTCACCATATTTGGGCCTAAGAGAATGAATTATGGAGTAGTAATTATATGATGGGTTGCTAGAGTGACAGAAGCTTAAACCCTAATTTATGTGCTATTCTGTAAGGGTCTTATTTGGATCCATTTGTTTAATGCTATGGTTAGATTTATCTTAATTCTCCTTTGATAGTAGCAGATGCTTGTGAGAGGGGTTAATCATAAGTGGGAGGCTGGTTCAAGTAAGAACATCACCCAAGCACCGGTACACCCACATATCAAATTATCAAAGTAGCGAGCGCAAATCAAACAAACATGATGAAAGTGACTAGATGAAATTCCCGTGTGTCCTTGAGAATGTTTAGCTTATAAGAGACTATTCCAACTTGTCCTTTGCTACAAAAAAGATTGGGCTACCTTGCTGCACCTTTGTTACCATTACTACTTATTGCTCGTTACAAACTATCTTGCTATGAAGCTACTCGTTACCTATAATTTTAGATCTTGCAGAAAATACCTTGCTGACAACCGCTTGTCATTTCCTTCTGCTCCTCGCTGGGTTAAACACTCTTACTTATGGAAAGGACTATGATAGATCCCCTATACTTGTAGGTCATCAATTCTCTTTTCTGGCATCGTTGTTGGGGAGTGAAGCTCCTCTGGTAAGTGAAATTTTGTAAGGAAACATTTATATTACGTGCTGAAATTTACCACAAGGCACCAGGGCGCGCCTACGCCCCCCAGGTGCGCCCTGGTGTCCTGTGGGCCCCTCGTGAGCCTTCCCAACCGTTTTATTCTGTAATACTTGTTTTGCAAGATAAAAATTATTTATATATACTTCCGGACGTTTTTACCACGGCATTGCGAAAGTATCCTTTGTTCTTGTTTTGTGCTATTTTTCTGACAGATCTAGATCGCCTGGGCTCCACCAAGCTCTTCCAAGGGTGAGTTCTACGAGAAGGTCATCAACCCCTACCTACTAGAGGTGATGAAGCACCCTCAAGCCATTGAGAAGCGTGAGGGGGTGCTCCACATCCGGGACGTTCAAGGACCCAAGAAGATGGGAAGCGTGGAGGCCATGCTTGAGGCGGTGGAGCAGGAGATCTTCAAGTGCCAAGGGATGGTGGAACATGGACACAATGCCAACCACTCCTTGATCACGGAATGCACCCGTGACCACAAGGTGAATGGCCAGTCAATGAAAGACATCGTCTTCAAGCTCAAAGAATGAATTGATTATCTCGAAGGCCAAGTTTATGATCTTCAAAACCAAAAATTTGAGTATGAGGCAAGATTCAAAGGTATGAGTTTAGCTGCAAGTTTGAGGACTATAGAGACTCATGCATCCCTTTATGATGGTGAATCTATTCCATGGAAGCTTGAGTACATGGGTATGGGCACTCCCCTTGGCTTGTGCCAAGCTTGGGGGAGGTGCCCCGGTATCGTATCACCATCACTTTTATTATCTTTACCTATTTTAGTTCGATCCTTAGTTATTTCTTGATTTAGTTGAATCAAAGTTTAGTATGATCTATTTTCAAGTGCTACTTCACTGATCTATCTATCTATGTAATCGATTTGAGAGTTATACAATAAATAGTAGCTTGAGTTTTTGCCTCTTACTTTTATGTCTCAATCCAAGTGAAAATAATGAAAAAGATCATATGTTAATCTCATGGTAAGTAATGACATTACATAAGGAAAAGTAAGTGGTAACATTTATTGAAAGTTGACAAAACATAGCATTGGTCAATGATACAATTCATGAATAAGGGAAGAGAAGATTCACATGGAAATACACTATCTTGTACATTTTTTATGATTGTGAGCCCCCATTAAGTATTTTATGCGAAATTCTTGATGTTGGACAAGGAGGACAACATAATGAGTTGTGTTTGCTTATATTCACATAGAAGTTATATTTCATAGATCCTCCAACATGTGGTGCTTGCCCAATATATTTGCTAGCCAAAAATCCACACCAAGTAGAGATACTACTTGTGCATCCAAAAACCTTAAACCCAATTTCATGGCATGAGAGCCCACTCTACCTACCTATGGATTGAATAAGATCTTTCAAGTAAGTTGTCATCGGCGCATAAAGCAATAAAAATTGCTCTTAAATATGTATGATCTTTTAGTGTAAGGAAAAATAAGCGATGTACGAACTTGTGATGGTAAAGAAATAAAAGCGACTGGCTGCATAATAAATTTTATATCACAAGCGGCAATATAATGTGACATTCCTTTGCACTAAGAGCTTTTGCATCCAAAAACAAAAAGGCGCATGACAACCTCTGCTTCCCTCTTCGAAGGGCCTATCTATACTTTTATGTATTTACATTTTATGCAAGAGTCAATAGTCTTCTCCTCTATTCCTTTTTATTTTTCTCTTTTGTAAGCATCATGTGGTGGGGAAAGATCTAGGCACATATATCCAGTTGGATATGAGTGATCATGAGTTATTATTGATGACATCACCGGAGGTGAATAAGTTGGGAAGGTGAAATTATAAGCCACTATCTTCTATGTGTCTGGCTGAAACTTTTTGCTCCATATATATGTTGTGAGTGTTAGCAATCATAGAAGACTAAATGATAGTTGACTATGTGGACTTGCTAAAAATCTCCGACATGAGACCCTTCCTGAAAATATGATGGATTGCAATTGCACTGTTGACTGAGAACATAGTTTGTTAGTTTTCAAAAAAGATTATGCCTTATACTTCATTGTTGTGATGAATTGTTACTTTTTTATGCGAAGTTTAATGATAATAAATATTGTCATTATAATAATAAACATGATGCTACCATGTCTGTATTTTGTTTTTATTGACACCTCTCTCTCTCTATACATGTGGACGAAATCACACAAATATAGAGGGGGTGACCTTATCCTCTCCCTCCCTCGTCGCGCCCGTGGGAGACGGGGAGGATCCCTAGCCACTACCGCCCGCAGCTCCCCTCCCAACCCTCCTCCTCCTCGCCGCCGCCAGGGGACACGGCTAGGTGAAGCAGCTCGCATCAGCATCGGTGGGGCCTCTCCCCTCCACGCGCAGGGGCACCTGTGCGGGCCGACGTCGCTAGGTCGGGACTCGATGCGGTTGCAGGGTGTGGTGGCGCAGCAAAAGCTATCTGGCGGTGGCGCTCCAGTCTTTGGGCAACGTGGCTGGCTAAGAAGTGGTGGGGCATGCCTTAGGTTGTGGCAGCCGCAGATCTGGCGGTTGGCGGCAGCAGGTGGCGCTGGCTGCATGCGGTGTGGGCCGGCGGTGGAGGTCTGATGTCTACTACACAACCTTCTTCTTGTAGACGTTGTTGGGCCTCCAAGTGCAGAGGTTTGTAGGACAGTAGCAAATTTCCCTCAAGTGGATGACCTAAGGTTTATCAATCCATGGGAGGCGTAGGATGAAGATGGTCTCTCTCAAACAACCCTGCAACCAAATAACAAAGAGTCTCTTGTGTCCCCAACACACCCAATACAATGGTAATTTGTATAGGTGCACTACTTCGCGAAGAGATGGTGATACAAGTATAATATGGATGGTAGATATAGGTTTTTGTAATCTGAAAATGTAAAAACAGCAAGGTAACTAATGATAAAAGTGAGCACAAATGGTATTGCAATGGTAGGAAACAAGGCCTAAGGTTCATACTTTCACTAGTGCAAGTTCTCTCAACAATAATAACATACTTGGATCATATAACTATCCCTCAACATGCAACAAAGAGTCACTCCAAAGTCACTAATAGCGGAGAACAAACGAAGAGATTATGGTAGGGTACGAAACCACCTCAAAGTTATCCTTTCTGCTCGATCTATTCAAGAGTCCATAGTAAACTAACACGAAGCTATTCTTTTCGTTCAATCTATCATAGAGTTCATACTAGAATAACACCTTAAGACACAAATCAACCAAAACCCTAATGTCACCTAGATACTCCATTGTCACCTCAAGTATCCGTGGGCATGATTATACGATATGCATCACACAATCTCAGATTCATCTATTCAACCAACACAAAGTACTTCAAAGAGTGCCCCAAAGTTTCTACCAGAGAGTCAAGACGAAAACGTGTGCCAACCCCTATGTATAAGTTCATTGAACCCGCAAGTTGATCACCAAAACATACATCAAGTAGGTCATGTCAATATCCCATTGTCACCACAGATAAGCACGGCAAGACATACATCAAATGTTCTCAAATCCTTAAAGACTCAATCCGAGAAGACAACTTCAAACAAAAAACTCAATCCATTACAAGAGAGTAGAGGGGGAGAAACATCATAAGATCCAACTATAATAGCAAAGCTCGCGATACATCAAGATCGTATCACCTCAAGAACACGAGAGAGAGAGAGAGAGAGAGAGAGAGAGAGAGAGAGATCAAACACATAGCTACTGGTACATACCCTCAGCCCTAAGGGTGAACTACTCCCTCCTCGTCATGGAGAGTGCCGGGATGATGAAGATGGCAACCGGTGAGGGATCCCCCCTCTGGCAGGGTGCCGGAACGAGCTCCAGAGAGGATTTTGGTGGCTACAGAGGCTTGCGGCGGCGGAACTCCCGATCTATTGTGTTCCCCGAAGGTTTTTAGGGTATATGGACTTATATAGGCGAAAGAAGTCGGTCAGGGGAGCCTCGAGGGGCCCACGAGGGTGGAGGGCGCGCCCAGGGGGTGGGTGCGCCCCCCTGCCTCGTGGCCTCCTCGAAGCTTCCCTGACTTCAGCTCCACGTCTCCTGTATCACGTTCGTTCCAAAAATCACGCTCCCGAAGGTTTCATTCTGTTTGGACTCCGTTTGATATTCCTTTTCTTCGAAACACTGAAATAGGCAAGAAAGCAACAATTTGGGCTGGGCCTCCGGTTAATAGGTTAGTCCCAAAAATAATATAAAAGTGCTTAGTAAAGCCCATAATCATCTAAAACAGATAATATAATAGCATGAATGCTTCATAAATTACAGATACGTTGGAGACGTATCAAGGTTGCAGGTGGTGAATGTGGGTTGCGCATGGTGCCTGCTGCGGCTAGATCCTTCCAGCTGGTGAGGGAAAGCGGCGTGAAGTGGAGGCAGCAGCCCGGCGTGGTCGTTGTGATGGACGTGGGCTACGGCGTGGTGGCCTCACGGTGCTTGGTCAGGCCGGCGTTGCAGCGACGACTGGAGTAAGGTCTAGCGTCCGTTCATTCGTAGGTGGCCTGTTTGGATGACCCAGTTGGTTGTCTTCGGTTTCAGCTACGGCCGGTCCGGCGATCCCCGCACCACTGGGCGGGTGTCCGGTCCTTGTCATATGCAAATTTAGGACGGGAGCAGAGGTTGGGTGTCAGGGGTGGCTTTTGGAAGAGGTGGTGGGTGTGATAGGTGGCTACGATGCGGTTGGGCCACCATCACCGGCAGGGGTGCCGAGCGTTGATGTGGTCCGCTCCCACTTTGCCTCTTCTTCAACCTGGCGGCTCCCCGATCGGTCTTGTTGTTCCGGTCACCGGCGGCCCTGTCGGTGGTCGAAGCAAGTCGGACGGTTCACCGCTCGTAGCTTGAAGGTGGGGTGTCTTGTTTCCTATGCGGCGGCCTGGGTGGCGGGAGTTGCGGTGCTCGTTCGGTGTTGTTTGGTGTGTTGTTGTTGCATGTCCTTGGCACTTAGGTATGTGGCCTTGAGTGTGTGTTGGTGTGGTGTGTTGTGGTTTGTATCGGCTTGGATGTTGGTTTTTTCTTTATATATAAAGCGGCGCGAAAGCCTTTTTCGGTAAACATGTGGACATGATTATCGATATCGGCTTTCACTTGAGGACAAGCGAGGTTAAGCTTGGGGGAGTTGATGTGTCCATTTTTCATCATGATTTCTACTGTTATTAATAGTGTTTTTAATCAATATAACACTTTTTGGAGCAATTCTAATGCCTTTTCTCTCTTAATATGCAAGTACATGAAGAGGGAGATTGCCAGCGGCTGGAATTCTAGACCTGAAAAAGCTACGTCAGAGATACCTATTATGCACATCTCAAAATGAGCTGAAATTTTATGGAGATTTATATTGAAATAATTAAAAATACTGGAGCCAAGAAGTACCAGAGGGGGCCACCAAGGTGCCCACAAGGCACCAAGGCGCGCCCACCCCACACCCCACCCCAGGCGCGCCCTGGTGGGTTATGGGGCCCCTGGCCAGCCTCTGATGCCCATCTTCTGGCATATAAGCCCATTTTCCCTAGAAAAAAATAAGGAGATCAATTTTGGGACTGAGTGCCACCATCTCGAGGCAGAAATTGGGTCGGAGCACTTTTGCTCTCCGGCGGAGCGATTCCGCCAGGGATACTTCCCTCCTGGAGGGGGAAATCGAAGCCATCATCATCACCAACAACCCTCTCATTGCGGGAGGATGAATCTTCATCAACATCTTCACCTGCACCATCTCATCTCAAACCCTAGTTCATCT
This sequence comes from Triticum dicoccoides, assembly GCF_002162155.2. Lineage (NCBI taxonomy): Eukaryota > Viridiplantae > Streptophyta > Magnoliopsida > Poales > Poaceae > Triticum > Triticum dicoccoides. The sequence goes on along the minus strand of NC_041385.1, from coordinate 309,949,087 downwards.
TTTGTATTCAATCTTGGTATCAAAACCTCAGATTGGTACTTGTGGGTTGCTAGTAGTGCTGATTACATCTTGTAGTTGATGCTAATTGGTTTATTTGGTGGAAGATCATATGTTCAGATCTATTATGCTATTCAATACCCCTCTGGTCTTGGACATGAACATGATGTGTGATTAGTTTGTTTTGTTCTTGAGGACATGGGATAAGTCTTGTCATAAGAAATCATGTGAATTTGGTATTCGTTCGATATTTTGATGATATGTATGATGTAGATTCCCTAAGTGGTGTTATGTGAACGTCGACTACATGACACTTCACCATCTTTGGGCCTAAGAGAATGAATTATGGAGTAGTAATTAGATGATGGGTTGCTAGAGTGACAGAAGCTTAAACCCTAATTTATGTGCTATTCTGTAAGGGTCTTATTTGGATCCATATGTTTAATGATATGGTTAGATGTATCTTAATTCTCCTTTTGTAGTAGCAGATGCTTGTGAGAGGGGTTAATCATAAGTGGGAGGCTGGTTCAAGTAAGAACATCACCCAAGCACCGGTACACCCACATATCAAATTATCAAAGTAGCAAATGCGAATGAAACAAACATGATGAATATGACTAGATGAAATTCCCGTGTGTCCTCAAGAATGTTTAGCTTATTATAAGAGACCATTTAGGCCTGTCCTTTGCTACAAAAGGGATTGAGCTACCTTGCTGCACTTTGTTACCATTACTACTTATTGCTCGTTACAAACTATCTTGCTATCAAACTAGTCATTACCGACAATTTAAGTGCTTGCAGAAAATACCTTGCTGAAAACCACTTGTAATTTCCTTCTGCTCCTCGTTGGGTTCGACACTCTTACTTATCGAAAGGACTACGATAGATCCCATATACTTGTGGGTCATCACTCCCTTTGCTTCGCGATACTTTACAAACCCCGAGGTGCATCGGTATCCTCCTAAGTCATGCCCGTGCTCACTATACCATTAATCTCGTTGTCCGTTTTGTTCTTCTTTCTCGTTGAAGTGTTCCGGCATCCCCGTGACGCGTCACCGTGTCTGGCTAGATGATGATGGATGTCGTGACTCCGAGGGGGGCCTATAAAATATCTCTCCATCGTCAGAGGAGAAAATGCCACTCTTGAGCTATCTAGTCCCTTGTCAAACTTTCTGATGAACCTGTAAGTTGTCCTTATGATCATCGTGTTACTCATGACGTTTGAGCAACCCCAAAGTTCACCGTACATTATGAAGTGACTATGATACTCTTATGGTCTAAGTAACTAAAACACATGTTAACACTCCACGTTATAACAACTGATTTCAGACGATATTATCTCAAAGTATAACAAACAAGATTGGGTTGATTCAATATGACCGTTCTTCTAACGTCATACTCTCAATGTTGTTTTAGGACTATCATTACACTTAACGATATCCTAAGATACGGAAAACATGATCATTAGCAAAATTTGAGCCATTCTCAGAGGCAAGACCAGGAATCTATACTTTACAGTTTATCATTCAAGACATGCTTATGAGTTTTCCATTGAATCACATATTCCAGGATCATAGCAGTTATGGCATGAAATGTAACGCCCCGGATACAACTTTCCATATTCATAACTCCGACTCTTGCCATTTCCGGCTATGTGATTTATTATTTCCTCCGTGGTTGGGTTTTTGTCTGTTGTTTTGCATTTTGTTCTTGTTATGCATCTCATCTCATGTCATCATCTGCATTTCATCCGCATGTTTTTCAAAACTTGCATCCGTTCGGGTTCCGCCGTTTCTCTCCGTTGTCCGTTCTGAGCCCGACACACTCACACGCGCCCGCGACACCTCCGTAATATTATTTTATAAGTGGCATAAAAATGTTCTCGGAATGGGTTGCAACTTGTCGTGCGGTCTTATTATAGTGTAGACAGGCCGCCTGTCAAGTTTCGTCGCATTCGGAGTCCGTTTGACTGCCCAACCGTTAAATATGTAACCGCGATATAGTCGGTATATTCGTCGGACGTTTCGGTCTCCGAAATCGTGTCGGGCTGCATTTCTACTCTCTCTCCTATCAGCCCAAGCCTCTCTCTCACACAGCCCACCTAACCTACCCCTCGATCCGGAGCCGTCCGATGTCGATCTGAGGCCCCGAAACGCTCCAAAACCCCCCTAGACCAAACCCTAGCCAAAAACTGCTATATAAACGCCCTCCCCTTGCCATTTTTGGGCTAAACCTACCCCTAGCTTCCTCCCCTAACCTCCCAGCCGCCGGCGCCTCATTTTCCGTGCCCGGCCACCTCCTGCCCGCCACTTGGTGCTGCCCCCGCCGCCAGCCACCACCCAGCGCCGCCGCCAAGTCAGCCGCGCCACCCCCGCGCCCACTCCCCGCCTTTCACGCGTACCCTGCGCCTCCCTCCAGCGCCCCCATCCGCCCGAGCCCATCCGCGGCCCGCCCCGGGCCGATCTGGGCCCGAGGTGCCCGCTCCGCGCCGCCTGCTCCAGGGAGGAGCTCCCTCCCGCGCCTCCAGGGGACCCCGACCGCCGCCACCTCGCGCATCCCGCCAGCAACTCCGGCAGCCGCGCCGGCGAGCGCCAATGCCAGGCCGGAGCCCCGCCTCCTCCTCTCTACCTTCTCCTCCTCCACTTCTCGTGCTCACCCCGCCGACCCCTTCCTCCCGCAGGTAGCCGCTGCCGCCATGGAGATCGTCCCGCCGCTGCCGTTTTGCGTCAGTTTCGGCCGGGAATCGCCGGATCTCGCCGTCCTCGCCCAGATCCACCCATCCCCAGAACTCCTCCGGCCATCCCTCGCCCCGCCGCCGGCTTCCCTCGTCCCGCCGCCGCCGTCAAGCCTCGCCTCGGCCTCGGGCCAAGGCGGGTCGCTCCTTGCGCTGTTGCCTGCGTCGGCCACGTGGGCCCGGCCGCGGCCCAACTCCCTCCAGGCCCAGCGCGCCCTCCTGCAGCCTCCCCTCCGAACCGGCCCAAGGCACAGGGTGAGCAGCCCCCTCCAGATCCCCCTCCTATGCACTTGTGGGCTGACTAGATTCGGCCCGTTGCTATTTTTTTCCCTGTCCAGCGATTTTAACATTATCCGTAGAATTAACAGTTTTACAGAAAACCCCTTAATGTTCATGCATCAATAATTAATCAACCGTGCATCGGATTTAAATGATTTATATATGTAAAATGCTCAGAAAATTGTGTAGATTAATAATATGCCACTTTCATCTATGTTAAAAATGTTTAACATGTTGTTTGTGTTTATTTTGCATAATGCCATGCTAAAATGATTTATTTCATAACTAAATAACCGTAGCTCCGAATTTAATAAACTTTATATGTAAATGGGGTGGAAAAATGCCTAGATTAATTTGGTGCACTTTATGTTGCTGTTTAACAACATTAAAATTGTGTTTAGGGCAGAACAGTACTGAATCTAAAATATGCATATGGGGATTTTCCGGAATTGTTGTTTGTTGTTCCGGCCTCATTTAAACTTGTCTAGATAGGTAGTTTTTCATATGCTTCACCTCATTGCCATGTTTAACAACATTTAATATTGTTGTGTACCTAACCGAGAGAGAACTAAATAATTGATGTGGTGTGTCGTCAATATGCAACTCGTCGCATATTGATCTCCACTTAACTTGTAGTATTGTTTGTTGCACTTTGCCATGCCATGCCTTATTAAACCGGACATGCATCATACTTGATTGTGCATCATGCCACGATTATGCTTGTGTGTTTACCATGTTGTTTGTTTCTTTCCGGTGTTGCTTCTTAGTTCCAGTAATGTTGCGATTGTGAGGATTCGTTCGACTATGTCCGCTTGTCTTCTTCATGGACTCGTTCTTCTTCCTAGCGGGATTTCAGGCAAGATGACTGCTACCCTGGATCTCACTAGTATCATTGCTATGCTAGTTGCTTCGTTCTATCGCTATGTTGTGCTACCTATCACCTGTTTATCAAGCCTCCCTAATTGCCATGTCAGCATCTAACCTTTGACACCTTTCCTATGCAAACCGTTGTTTGGCTATGTTACCGCTTTGCTCAGCCCCTCTTATAGTGTTGTTAGTTGCAGGTGAAGTTGAAGATTTCTCCATGGTGGACAGGATTTTGGTTGGGATATCACAATATCTCTTATATTATTAATGCATCTATATACTTGGTAAAGGGTGGAAGGCTCGGCCTTATGCCTGGTGTTTTGTTCCACTCTTGCCGCCCTAGTTTCCGTCATACCGGTGTTATGTTCCCAGATTTTGCATTCCTTACGCGGTCGGGTGATTTATGGGACCCCCTCGACAGTTCGCTTTGAATAAAACTCCTCCAGCAAGGCCCAACCTTGGTTTTACCATTTGCCTCACCACCACCTATATTTCCCTTGGGAGTAATTAACCCAAGGGTCATCTTTATTTTAGCCCCCCCGGGGCCAGTGCTTGTCTAAGTGTTGGTCCGAACTGAGCAGCCTGCGGGGCCACCTCGTGGCAACTCGAGGGCTGGTTTTACTCGTAGCTTGACTTATCTGATGTTGCCCTGAGAACGAGATATGTGCAGCTCCTATCGGGATTGTCGGCGCATCGGGCGGCTTTGCTGGTCTTGTTTTACCATTGTCGAAATGTCTTGTAAACCGGGATTCTGAGTCTGATCGGGTCTTCCTGGGAGAAGGTCTATTCCTTCGTTGATCGCGAGAGCTTGTCATGGGCTAAGTTGGGACACCCCTGCAGGGTATAATCTTTCGAAAGTCGTGCCTGCGGTTATTGGCAGATGGGAATTTGTTAATGTCCGGTTGTAGATAACTTGACACCAGATCCGATTTAAAACGCATCAACCGTGTGTGTAGCCGTGATGGTCTCTTCTCGGCGGAGTCCGGGAAGTGAACACGGTTTCTGTGTTATGTTTGACGTAAGTAGGAGTTCAGGATCACTTCTTGATCATTGCTAGTTTCACGACCGTTCCGCTTGCTCTCTTCTCGCTCTTATTTGCGTATGTTAGCCACCATATATGCTTAGTCGCTGCTGCAGCCTCACCACTTTACCCCTTCCTTTCCCTTTAAGCTTTGCTAGTCTTGATACCCATGGTAATTGGATTGCTGAGTCCTCGTGCCTCACAGATTACTACAACAACAGTTGCAGGTACAGGTTATGCGATGATCATGACGCGAGAGCGATGCTTGCTTGCGTTGAGTTCTTCTTCTGCTTCTTCGATCAGGGAATAGGTTCCAGGTCGGCAGCCTGGGCTAGTAGGGTGGATGTCGTTTGAGTTTTTGTTTGTGATTCATCCGTAGCCGGATGATGCTCTTATGTATTGTGATGTTGTATTCGTGTGGCATTGTATGCCTTATGTATGTATCCCCATCTATTATGTAATGTTGATGTAATGATATCCACCTTGCAAAAGCGTTTCAATATGCGGGTCTATCCTTGGTGGGACCTTCGAGTTCCTTTTGGATAGGGTCGCATATTGGGCGTGACATGAAATACAAAATCTTAATTATGAAAATGGAAATATAATAATACAATACTATTACCTCTATTGCATATTTCCAACAGTTCCCACTTGCACTAGGGTCAATAATCTAGTTGCATAGTTTATTTAACATTTATGGCTTATCTCATGTTAGCTCATGCTTTGCTTGTCGTAGAACCTTTGTCATTAGTTTTGACACATTCAAAACATTGCAATATTTGTGTTATTCATGTCTGATCTTGATTCCTTCTGCTTTTGAACAATGGCACCATTATTCATAATGCAATGTCATTGGTTTCATTGCCCTTGGGATCACACCAACTATGTCAAGACTTCTTATTAACATAGTGTCATTGGTTTCATTATATAATTGTGATTATACCAATTGTATCAAGACATTTCTTGATTAACTATATTCATAATATAGTGTCATCATATTCGGGATCTCACCAATTATATCAAGACACTTCTTGATTCAGACAATTTTGAAACACCTTAATGTTTTAACATAATTTTCTTACGTTATAGAATCCACAATAATGTTCATGCTTGAAGACTATTCCAAACAATCATAGCCATATATAATTTGTCTTAGTCATGAAGCTGGTGTTTGTGTAACTTTTACAATGAAATTCTTCATCTCCTTTATAGCCAAATCCTTTGTCCTTTCGAGGTACTTAATCATATTAATAATTACATAGTGATCCAATCCAGGATCATTTTGGTACCTATTACTAAAATTTATACACAAAATATTTGGCTTTAATACATATCATAACATTCATTATGAATTCATTAATTCACTCATCCGCTCGTTCTTATCAACTGTCATAGGACATTGGTTTTTTTTAGGCATCATGTTATGTGACTTTGAGAGAAAACATATTCTCTATTTTTAAACCTTTTAAAAACTTGTCAATATTCAGTTCAGCTTAGTGCAATCAGATGTCTTGATCTATCTCTATAGATCATTATGTCCAATAATTTGCTTTGCTTCAGACTTTTATTGGAAACATATTCTTCAAATTTTGTTGTGCTTAGAAACTTTATGTTATTTCCAATCTACAATATGTCATTTACATATAAGATTATGTAGGACCCAATTTTAGTTATAGGCAAGTTTTAGCAATTCTACAAAGTCAAGTACACCCTACACATGCAAGTCTAAGAGTTGTACAACGGAAAGTAAAGACTTGCATATGAACGTAAAGGAAGGATTGGAGATTTCAAACGCAATTAAGACACGATTTTGGTGTGGTTCCGATAGGTGGTGCTATCGTACGTCCATGCTGATGGAGACTTCAACCCACGGAGGGTAACAGTTACGCAAGTCCACGGAGGCCTCCACCCATGAATGGTCCACAAAGAAGCAACCTTGTCTATTCCATGACGGCTTACATCCACGAAGGACTAGCCTCACTCGCATAGAACTTCACGAAGTAGGCGATCTCCTTGCCCTTACAAACTCCTTGGTTCAACTCCACAATCTTGGAGGCTCCTAAGTGACACCTAACCAATCTAGGAGACACCACTCTCCAAGAGGTAATAGAGGGTGGTGTTGATGATGAACTCCTTGATCTTGTTCTTCAAATGATAGTTTCCCCAACAATCAAACACTCTCTCATAGATTTGGCTTTGGTAGGAGAGAAGATTGAATGGAAAGCAACTTGAGGAAGGCTACATATCAAGGTTCAAATTGTTGGATTGGAATCTCCAGATCTCAACACAAGAGTGGGTGGTTCTCTTCTCAGAAAATGAGTAGTGGAAGTTGTGTCTCATTCGGATGGCTCTCTTGGAGAGTAGGTGGTGGTGGAGGGGTACAAATAGAAAGAACCAAAAATCCAACTGTTACAAGTCTTTGACCCAACTCGGTGACACTGACATGAAAATCTCAATGAGACCGACTAGAGCAAAAGACTTGACCGTTAGGCTTTTTGGTGAGATCGATCATACCAACTCGGTGGGACTGAAGTGCGATGGCTAGGTCAAGAACTCGTTTTGGAAATTCTGATCGGTTCATCTAGGTGATTCTGAAGTGAAGCAACTTCATGCTACTTCTTGAGCTTGCGTTGATTTTTCCCTTGAAGAGAAAAGGGTGATGCAACAAAGTAGAGATAAGTATTTCCCTCAGTTAAGAACCAAGGTATCAATCTAGTTGTAACGACCCGAACCTGATAAGATTCGATGTCTCTGTGCTCACCATGCTAGTCCCTGGATCAATAGCTAGCACACACAGTACATGATGTAATATCAAGAATAAACCACATAATCGTAGATCCAAATTCTAATATAATACATGCCTGCATAGCTCAAGCTAGCATACAAACAAAATGCAGCAGTAAGCAAATAAAATCTCCATGAGGTCCATCAACACCAGAGGCAAATGTCGAGTATAGACATCGTAACCCTACATCGTGTCACTCACTCGTCGTATAAAATCTGCAACATAAAACGTTGCAGCCACGAAGGGTCAATACTTTGAATGTATTGGCAGGTCAAACAAGAAATGATATAACAGACCTACATCTATATGCAAGGTATATCAAGAGGATAAATGTAGTGGTTGTTTTGCAGAAAGCTAGTTTTTCCCTGATAACTACATAGTAATAATACATATGGTTGAATTGGGCAATCCAATACCAACCTATCCCAATTATTAAGTTTCCCACATAATTTTTTTAGTAAGGTATCATCTGTCAAGATCATCCAACAACTGTAATGGCATAGTTGCTCAAATTTGTCCATAACCCGGGACACGGCTAATCATGATTAGTTTATACACTCTGCAGAGGTCTGGACATTTTACCCACTGGGCTCAATCCAAAGATCGAGACAAAGTCTTTCAGAAGCAGTCGCCTAGTCCCACATGAGGCCCATCCAAACTATCATAACTACATCTGCTGGCACATCCGGGTAACGTCTCCACAACTGATCAACTAAGCCAGAGCCCATATTAGCCAGTGGTTGTACATGGAAGCTACTAGTCACTAAGTTTGTCTGATCTTTTTGAGCCTGGACGACACCCACTTACATTTAGTGGGTATAAACCATGATGTTCTTGAAACCACCCAGCAATACCGTTTGGGCGCACTTAGCCATGGTCCATGCCCGTCGAAAAGGAACAAGAAACCTTGATGCAACCCTGTCCGTCCATAGGTAAATATATATGATGTTTTTACTCAAGTTATATTATATATAGTCCTCACATAATCTCGATGAATACATGAACCAATCCCCGTCTACATAGCATAGCAAGAGTACAACTACCAAGATCTACAATAAGGCCGTACTAACTGCATCTCAATAGCAGTAACATGCTACCATAATATTCCTACACATGCATAATATAGTAATGTGATATATAACTACATGCATAAAAAATAGGATGAAGGATGATCAAGGTGTAACTTGCCTGTAAGTTTGATGAAGATCGTCGCACTCACAATCTTGGTAATTCTACTTGTCACGCTCCGAGCAATCTATCGCAAATAAAAGAATCCAAATAAACAACCATGCCACATAGAAGAATCAAAAGAATAACAAAACAAATATGGCAAGGTTGAACAACATCAACATATATAGGTTTAATATATAATATAGGTTCTCGATGGTGCTGTAAGGTGACAGGAGAAGAAGTCAACTCCAAAGAGTTAATATAGAGAGAGATATTGCTACAAAATCCTATGTTTTGAGATAGTATAGAACAAGGTCAAAAGTATTTGGAAAACAACATGCAAGTTGTTTGACATATTGCATATGACATAGCTGTTCATTTGCAAAAAGAATCGACTGGATAGGGGTAGTATAACGCAAGTTATAGCGAAATGAGGTATGCATTGAATTTGAATTCAAATGGGTCAAAAAGTATTTGAATAGGATTATACAGAATATGTTCAACAAGTATTTGGTTCACGTGCTCGTAGGCAGAAGGAAACAATTGAATAGGATATACGGTTTGCGGGATATGATCTTATGGAGATTCAAATTTGAATTAGAGTTGGTCATATTTAAAAGGTTTGGACAAATGAAATATTGATTCTACAGGATGGTAGAGATCATTATGAACATGTAGGAAAAAGGATTACTTGATTTGAATGGGTGGATCTCAAGGTATAGCAAAATGAAAATTGAATTGAAATCTGCCCAAAAAGTCTATTGTGGCAGCGTTTCTGATGTTGTTGCCACAACTGCTGTTGGAGTGCCACATGGGGTCGCCTTATTGGACTATATCGATTCAGAGTTTAAACAGATATGGGATGTTGGATTAAGTTAGATCGGACAGTGTACAGATGCCTCGCCGGAGAACAGAGCATGGTGGGCTGGTGGCACCGAACTTGGAGAAGAAGAGCTGCAGGGCTCCGGTCATCGACATGCAGCTCGGTCCGGTGGTCTCATGACTCGGAATAATTCACGGAGAGGTGAAGCATGGTGTGGCGCGTACGAGGGCATCCTCAGAGTGTTCATCAGATTCCTGGTGCAGCGGAGAAACACGGGCGGCGCTCTGGTGTGCTGCGACAAAGTGCGGTGGCGAGGAGTTTCTTCGAAACTTCGTCCCCGAGCTCGATTCAGAGCTTCTAGGAGAAAAACAGAAGATTCAAAGAGAGGTGCAACAACACGTATATGAAGAAGCGGAGTTCAGGCAGTCGAGGGGATCACCGGAGATGGTCGATTCACACGCCGGAGTTTGGCTCTGCGGCGGATCATCTCGAGGCCAGCGAGCATGAAATCAGGGCGGGCCTCAAGCGGTGATTGTGGGAACCAGTCGAGGGGTTTGAGAGTCTCTTGGTGCCCACGGGTTGGACCGAGGAACTCGGGATCGGGCGAATCGCACGGAGTCCGATCTGGGCGTGGCGGCGCTGTCGTGCAGAAGCAGGAGACCGAGCGAGAGGTTGAAGGATGTGTGCGGGGCCCATGTGTCGTCGGCAGAGAAAAGAAGTGGGGGCAGAGAGAGGTGCGCCTGCGAGGTGAGCTGGGGTTGCGCTGCTGTTCGGCCTGCTGCTGCGCTATCTCGCGCGCGTGAGCGGCAGAGAGGGACTGGGCCACCGGGATGCTAGGCCGGGTAGGTTTAGAATAGTTTTTCTCTGGAATTACAGAAAATCAATTTGGCTCAATTACTTGATCCAAATAAAATTCTATAAAAAAATACCAGAAAATTTACAGAATATGCATGTACAATATAGTGAATAGTGAACATTTTCATAGTCAAAAATACTTATAAAAAACAACTCATATAATATTTTCGTAAACTTTACTTTGACACTTATAAAATGTTCCATAAAATATTGTTGAAATCCAGAGAAAGATTCAAATAACAATTAAAGAATTTCCAACTATTGAAGGAGTCATGTTACCTTCTCTCTCATATGTAAATTGGAAATATTATGAATCTTCTCAAACCTAAAATAATATCCAAACGAAAATAGGGAAAGCCATTTTATTCCCTCTCAATTTAATATACATTTAAACTCCAAAAGTTTCAAATCCTAGTCAAAATTTACTAACAACAAGCAACACAAGCAAAGTTTTTTAAATAAACCCTATTTAAATAATTAACATTCCAAAATTTAAAATTTTGGGATGTTACAAATATACCACCCTTAAAATGAATCTCGTCCCCGAGATTCGAAGAGGCTAGAAAGAAAAGGCTAGGATCGGGGTCTCCGTCAATATCCATTATTAATCCGAGAGTGTGGAGTACTACCACCCTTTTAATAAGAGTCACCGGTCTTCAAAAATCGTACTCCTTCGATGAAATCCTTCATATGTATGCACTACACTCCTTTGAGATCTTGAATTCCATATCAACCGGGTGGTCTTCCATTTACTCAAATTTCATGGTTGACAGGTCTTCCGCCAATACTAAACACATCGATTCTCTCATGGCGGTCATCAAGAATAGTTCCTGCAGAAAGAGTCTTGGTTTATTCTCACCGTACCACCTACTATTGGAAACGACTGCCTTCTACAAGGGTGAAATGTCATACCAGTCTAAAGTTTAGGCTTAATGGCGACATCTCTCTACTATAGGAATGTCACTCTAGATTTACCGCCCCACATAGCAAGAGCGAATAATAAGAGTAAGTCGGCATGGTGATCAATCCATTCCGCACCCAAATCATTATCTTGTATATGGTTTAGAAAATCTTGTTTTCTAACACTCGGGCATCCTCACAAGTATTGCAGAACTTCTCTTGTTCATGAACTATGTTCGGGTAAATCCATTTGTTCTGCATGCCAAACAAAACCATCTATCATTCCTTTCAATTCTCGGGTTTGCGTCAACTACTTTAAAATGTATGCCGATGAATTGTAGCTTCCTTGAGGGTTCTTTCTTCAGCAAGATAGTGCTTTCTTCTTGGGGATCCTAGTGCTCATGCTTAAGCTTGAACTCATCCCTAGGTTGCATCTATCTTCACTCCATTCTGTGGATTTGAAAGAAATGTAGTAACTTCTTTGGTGCGGGTCTTGGGTTTAGAAGAGATACCTTGGAGAAAGAGATAGATACCCATACAAGCATCACACAAGTTTGGAAAATAAGTTTTGATGTGCGCTGTCAATAAAACAGACACAATGACAGCTCATAAAACACATCTAACAATATACGTATATATAAATCTTGTATCTTCAAAGTCTTCAGTGTAGGTAGCTTTTGTATTGCATCAACAAAGAAATCTTCATAACACCGTCTTGTCATAGCTTGCTCTCCTTGAATCTTGTAGCATAATAAATAGGTAGGGATCTAAACATCACAAACTTATTCTACTCGCAAAATAATAGCAAATCACATCACACAACATCAATCAATAAAAATATCAAAAAAGTCACACCACACAAGGAAATCCTACAGGTAAGGTCATATCCAAAAGAGATATGATCTCATCATACTACGCGTGAATCGTTTATCAAACTTAAATTATTAGTGGTGGTCTGAATCTAAGCTTGCCCTTCTCATCTAAATTAACCATGAAGATCATCTAGTAATCTGAAAGTCGTTAGTCCTTCCTGAGTCGCGCAAAAATACTTCTTTCTTAATTCCATCAATCCTCATTGTAGCATTGCTTCCCAAACAATACATCATCAGTGATGGAGGTGAATGGGGTTACTATAGGATGGCCATTAATAGAAAACAAGAGGAGAAACTTTAGAAGATGAGTAATAGATGAGGAGTACGAGTAGATATAGTAAGTAATCAAGAAGTGATAAAATAATTTTGTACCTATGGCTTTTCCTAGTCCATTCTAAGGGTTATGACCTACAGTCAACATAGCCTCTGATACCATCTATAATTACTCGAACCTGATAAAATTCTATGGCTCTGTGCTCACTCGCTAGTCCCTGGATCAATAGCTAGCACACATAGTACATGATGTAATATCAAGAATAAACCACATGTCATAATATTACATCGTAGATCCAAAATTTAATATAATACATACCTGCATAGCTCAAGCTAGCATACAAATGAAATGCAGCAGACAAGCAAATAAAATCTCCATGAAGTCCATCAACACCGCAGGCAAATGTCGAGTATAGACATCGTAACCTTACATCGTTTCACTCACTCGTCGTATAAAATCTACAACATCAAACGTTGCAGCCATGAAGGGTCGATACTTTGAATGTATTGGCAAGTCACACAAGGAATGATATAATAGACCTATGTAACATACCAAAATTTCAATTTGGAATGTTATACATAGATCATCATTGCATATCATATTTATTGCATTTTGGCCCGATCCTAGAAATTCTACGCAACTCAAGGACCCACGGAGAGAGTTTGGGGATTTCGTTATTTTCATATTTGAGTTTACTCAAATTTTGAAAATAGGATCATTTAATTTTATTTATTTTATCTTCAATTATTTCTATTATAAAAATATGAGAGAGGGAATAAAATGACTTTCCAAAATAAAGAAATTTGATAAACAAATCAAATAAGATTTTATTTTGGACTTTATTGATGCTTTATTTGAATTTAGGAAAAATGCGCGTTTTTCAAAATTGCATTTAGGCCCCAAATAAATGTTCATCTTGTCCGGCTTGATTTTAGAAGCCGGGGAAAATTAATTTCGAGATTTTTGGAGTCCGTTTAGTATTTCTTTTAATTGTTTTTCTGCGCGTAATATTTTAAAAAAAAGGAAACCGACTCCGGGCCGTACCCGAGC
>NC_041385.1:309866592-309934955 GCF_002162155.2 Triticum dicoccoides | reverse complement strand
CCGAAACCCTAGCGCCGCCGCCGCCCACGATCCGCGCCGCCGCCCCCGCCTGCTGCCCTCGTCGCTGCTGCCGCCAGACCCCGCCGCCATTGACCCGCCAGAGGTAGACCCCGTCGCCGCCGCGGTTTTCGAGAGAAAACCGTCGGGTTTTTTAGGAACCAGGTTTATTTTTTATAGAGATTGGTTTTTTTCGGTTTAGTCTATTTAGCGGAAGTTCGTCCGTCCGTTCATTTTAACGAACGGTTTTCATTGTTTAGTTGCAGACAGCGAACCTTCGTTCGTTAGCCTGTTCGTCGTTTTTCTCTTTCTCGAATTTTTTCGCGATTATTTCTGATCGCGATTTCTGATCCGATTTTCGTTCTAGTATAACTTTTTGCTCGTTTATCGGAATCAGGCGATTCAAGCGTCTAGGGTGTCGACTTGAAACCCTCTTTCCGTTTAACCAACTCAAACAAGCTTTTGCTACTGTAAAATTTGACTTAGGTCCAGATTAGTAAAACGAAGCTGTTTTCTTTCGCCGTTTGAGTTTCGTTGCTTCGTTTGATTTGATTCCTTTTGCAAACCGGAGTTCTTAAGTTGAACTTTCTGGTTAGATCTCTTATTTGTGTTTTACCTGTGCATTAGATGAGTGCTTATTGTATGCTTGTTTGTTTGCGATGGAGTATCCGGAGTGCGCCGCTTGCTACGTCGAATCTCTAGGTTTCACGGATCATTAGCAAGGCAAGTAACACTTTGATCATACCTCTTTACTACCCAGTTTTATTGCATTAGATCAATCCTTAAACTATTGCATGATTAGGATCTTATTTAACATGTGGGGTTGGGAAGTAGTTGAGGTAGAACCTATTACCTGTTTTATTATCAAACCTTTGGGAGTTACTTCTACGTTTGCTATATTGCTATACTATGCCAATAGACGTGGATTGGGTGAGTGTTTCCATGACAGATGTGAGATTATTAATTTAATGGTTTATCTAAGGTGGCAACTTTAATACACATCTGGGTGGATTGAGGCACCTGGGATTCCAGTGATTGCATGTTATTTTTCTTTATGGACCGCCACCCAGGCTCAAAGGGATCATGAGATTATTCATGCTAGAAACTTCCGTGTGCAGCCGCAAGCTAATATGGGCTCTAGCATAGTTGATTAAGTCGTGTGAACTCTTACAGTGGTAGACTAGCAGATGTAGGGGAAAGTAGGTGTAACGGTCTAACCATCGTAAGGTGTAAACACTTCTGAAAGACTATGTCTCGGTCATCCGTTTCTCAAACACCATGTAGTGCAAGAATCCCAACGAAGGAGATCGAGTCTTGCGGGGAAAAGTGCGCAAACCTCTGTAGAGTGTATAAACTAATCATGATTAGTCGTGTCCCCGGTTATGGACGTTTTGAGTATCTAGTACTTGGA
Organism: Triticum dicoccoides; assembly: GCF_002162155.2. NCBI lineage: Eukaryota > Viridiplantae > Streptophyta > Magnoliopsida > Poales > Poaceae > Triticum > Triticum dicoccoides. Next base: position 309,933,547 of record NC_041385.1, on the reverse strand, counting down.
TTATCATGTGAATCTCATCATGTTACTTTAATTAATTTTGTTGGGTTTAATGATGATTCTTAATTGGGATTGAGTTGGGTGAACCTTCTCAATGTTTAACAACCACTATGATAGTTAAATAAAATTTATTCCTTTGCAGTAGGGAAAAATTGGCTTTATGCAAAACTATAATCATAGAGCTTTCCACCAGCCATATATGCATGTAGTATAGCATTATTCTTTCATTACTCTCTATGTGTTACATTGCCAGCATATTCCATGTGCTGACCCGTTTTCGGGCTGCAACATTCATGTTGCAGACTTTTCAGACGACGATTAAGGTGCCTTAGGTCGTGGTCTTATACTCAGCGATGCCGTTGGAGTTGATGGACTCGCTTATCTTCCAAGCCTTCCGCTGTTATCGCTATTAGATGGCCTTAAGCCATATTTATTGTAATAAATTCTCTTTTGAGACATTCGATGTAATAAGTGTGTGATTGCTACTGCTATAAATCCTTCAAGTATTGTGTGTGTTAGCATTACGGATCCAGGGATGACACTAAAGCACAGAGATCAGACTGTTTGAGGTCTGGTCGCTACAACCTATATCTATATGCAAGGTATATCAAGAGGATAAATGTAGTGGTTGTTTTGCAGAAAGCTAGCTTCCCCTAATAACTACGTAGTATAATAGTCAAAAAAAAAATTTCTTGCTACAAATAGTACATATGGTTGAATTGGGCAATCCAATACCAACCTATCCTAGTTATTAAGTTTCCCACGCAATTTTTTTAGTAAGGTATCATCTGTCAAGATCATCCAACAACTGTAATGGCATAGTTGCTCAAATTTGTCCATAACCCGGGACACGGCTAATCATGATTAGTTTATACACTCTGCAGAGGTCTGGACATTTTACCCACTGGGCTCAATCCAAAGATCGAGACAAAGTCTTTTAGAAGCAGTCGCCTAGTCCCACATGAGGCCCATCCAAACTATCATAACTACATCTGTTGGCACATCCGGGTAAGGTCTCCACAACTGATCAACTAAGCCAGAGCCCATATTAGCCAGTGGTTGTACATGGAAGCTACTAGTCACTAAGTTTGTCTGATCTTTTTGAGCCTGGACGACACCCACTTACATTTAGTGGGTATAAACCATGATGTTCTTAAAACCACCCAGCAATACCATTCGGGGGCACTTAGCCATGGTCCATGCCCTTAGAAAAGGAACAATAAACCATGATGCAACGTTGTCCGTCCAGAGGTAAATTATATATGATGTTTTACGTAAGTTATATTATATATAGTCCTCACATAATCTCGATGAATACATGAACCAATCCCTGTCTACATAGCATAGCAAGAGTACAACTACCATGATCTACAATAAGGCCGTACTAACTGCATCTCAGTAGCAGTAACATGCTACCATAATATTCCTACACATGCATAATATAGTAATGTGATATATAACTACATGCATAAAAAATAGGATGAAGGATGATCAAGGTGTAACTTGCCTGTAAGTTTGATGATGATCGTCGCACTCACAATCTTGATAATTCTACTCATCACGCTCCGAGCAATCTATCGCAATTGAAAGATTCCAAATAAACAACCATGCCACATAGAATAATCAAAAGATAACAAAACAAATATGGCAAGGTTGAACAACATCAACATATATAGGTTTAATATATAATATAGGTTCTCGATGGTGCTATAAGGTGACAGGTGAAGAAGTCAACTCCAAAGAGTTAATACAGAGAGAGATATTGCTACAAAATCCTATGTTTTGAGATATTATAGAACAAGATAAAAAGTATTTGGAGAACAACATGCAAGTTGTTTGACATATTGCATATGACATAGTTGTTCATTTGCAAAAAGAATCGACTGAATAGGGGTACTATAACACAAGTTATAGTGAAATGAGGTATGCATTGAATTTGAATTCAAATGGGTCAAAAAGTATTTAAATATGATTATACAAAATATGTTCAACAAGTATTTGTTTCACGTGCTCGTAGGCAAAAGGAATCAATTGAATAGGATATACGGTTTGCGGGATATGATCTTATGGAGATTCAAATTTCAACTATAGTTGGTCAAATTTTAAAGGTTTGGACAAATGAAATATTGATTCTACGGGATGGTAGAGGTCATTATGAACATGTAGGAAAAAGGATCACTTGATTTGAATGTGTGGATCTCAAGGTATAGCAAAATGAAAATTGAATTGAAATCTGCCCAAAAAGTCTATCGTGGCAGCGTTTCTGATGTTGTTGCCACAACTGCTGTTGGAGTGCCACATGGGGTCGCCTTATTGGACTATATCGATTCAGAGTTTAAACAGATATGGGATGTTGGATTAAGTTAGATCGGACAGTGTACAGATGCCTCACCGGAGAACAGAGCATGATGGCACCGAACTTGGAGAAGAAGAGCTGCAGGGCTCCGGTCGTCGACGTGCAGCTCGGTCCGGTGGTCTCATGACTCGGGGTAATGCATGGGGAGATGAAGCATGGTGTGGCGCATATGAGGGTGTCCTCGGACTGTTCCTCGGCTTCCTGGTGAAGCGGAGAAACGTGGGCGGCGCTCTGGTGTGCTGCGACGAAGTGCGGTGGCGAGAAGTTTCTTCCAAACTTCATCCCCGAGCTCGAGTCAGAGCTTCCAGGAGAAAAACAAAAGATTCAAGGAGAGGTGTGCAACAACACGTATATGAAGAAGCGGAGTTTAGACAGTCGAGGGGATCATCGAAGATGGTCGATTCACACTCCGGAGTTTGGCTTTGTGGCGGATCTTCTCTAGGCCAGCGAACACGAAATCAGGGCGGGCCTCAAGCGGTGATTGTGGTAATCGGTAAAGGGGTTTGAGAGGAGTCTCTTGGAGCCCGCGGTTTGGAGCGAGGGATTCGGGATCGGGCGAATCGCACGGAGTCCGATTGGGCGTGGCGGCGCTGGCGTGCAGAAGCAGGAGACCGAGCGGGAGGTTGAAGGATGCGTGCGGGACCCATGTGTCGGAGGCGGAGAAAAAAGGGGGGCAGAGAGAGGTGCACCTGCAAGGTGGGCTGTGGCAGCGCTGCTGTTCGGCCTACTGCTGTGCTGTCTCGCGCGCGTGAGTGGCGAAAAGGGACTGGGCCGCCGGGATAGCTAGGCCGGGTAGGTTTAGAATAGTTTTTTTTCTCTGGAATTACAGAAAATCAATTTGGCTCAATTACTTGATCCAAATAAAACTCTATAAAAAAACCCAGAAAATTTACAGAATATACATATACAATATAATGAATAGTGAACATTTTCATAGTCCAAAATACTTATAAAAAACAGTTCATATAGTATTTTCGTAAACTTTACTTTGAAACTTATAAAATGTTCCATAAAATTTATTGAACTCCAGAGAAAGATTCAAATAAGATTTAAAGAATTTCCAACTATTAAAGGAGTCATGTTACCTTCTCTCGTAAAATTTTATTTTTGAGATGGAATTGTTTTAAATGTTCAACATCCAAATTAGAGAATATTCAATTATTCACCAATATTATTCTTTGAGGAAGTCATGTCATCCTCTCTCATATTTAAATTGGAAATATTATGAATATTCTCAAACCTAAAATAAGATCTAAATGAAAATTAGGAAAGTCCTTTTATTCCCTCTCAGTTTAATATTCATTTGAACTCCAAAAGTTTGAAATCCTAGTCAAAATTTACTAACAACAAGCAACACAAGCAAAGTTTTTTAATAAATCCTATTTAATTAATTAACAATCCAAAATTTAAAATTTCAGGATGTTACACCAGTAGGAGGCACAAGCAAGTCTCCAATCTATCCGCTTGCGCAAACTAACAAACACTTGCACACAACGCGAAAAAGGGGTTGTCAATCCATTCATGGTCACGAACAAAAGTGTGATCTAATAGATATAGGTATAAAAGATAAATAAAAAGGCAAACTAAAGTAAATATACATAAAGTGCAGAAAGGTATATTTGGGTTTTTTGGTTTATAGATCTAAAATATATGATGGAAAATAGACCCGGGGGCCACAGGTTTCACAAAGGCTTCTCTCTTGAAGATAGCATATGGTGGGTAAACAAATTACTGTCGAGCAATTGATAGAAAAGCACAAAGCTATGACGATATCTAAGGCAATGATCATCAATATAGGCATCACGTCCGTGTCCAATAGACCGAAACGATTCTGCATCTACTACTATTACTCCACACATCAACCGCTATCCAGCATGCATCTAGAGTATTAAGTTCTTAAGAACAGAGTAACACTTTAAGTAAGATGACATGATGTAGATGGATAAACTCAAGCAATATGATATAAACCCCATCCATTTATCCTTGATGGCAACAATACAATATGTGCCTCGCTACCCCTACTATGTCACTAGGTGAGGACACGGCAAGATTGAACCCAAAACTAAGCACCTCTCCCATTGCAAGAAAAACCAATCTAGTTGGCCAAACCAAACCGAAATTTCAAAGAGAAATACAAAGATATTTAATCATGCATAAAAGAGTTCAAGAAGACTCAAATAATATTCATAGATAATCTAATCATAAATCCACAATTCATCGGATCTCGACAAACACTCTACGAAAGAATATTACATCAGATAGAACTCCAAGAACATCGAGGAGAACATTTATTGAAGATCAAAGAGAGAGAAGAAGCCATCTAGCTACTAGCTATGGTCTCGTAGGTCTGTGGTAAACTACTCACGCTTCATCGGAAGGGCAGCAAGGTCGATGTAGAGGCCCTCCGTGATGGAATCCCCCTCTGGCATGTAGCTGGAAAAGGCCCCAAGATGGGATCTCATGAGCACAGAAGCTTGCGGCAGTGGAAAAGTGTTTTGGTGGATGCCTCTAATGGTTTGGGAATATTTGGGAATTTATAGTGCAAAGATTTGGGTTAGAAGACCTCTGGGGGCCCACAAGATCTCAGGGTGCGCCTGGCAGGATTGTGGCCTCCTCGGGAACATTCTGGCCCCCTCTCCAAGTTCTCTAGATGTCTTCTGGTCCAAGAAAAATTATCACAAAACTTTTATTCCATTTGGACTCCGTTTGATATTTCTTTTCCGTAAAACTAAAAAACAAAAACTGGCGCTGGGCACTAGGTTAATAGGCGAGTTCCAAACATAATATGAAATAGCATATTAATGCATTTAAAACATCCAAAACAGATAATATAATAGCATGGAACAATCATAAATTATAGATACATTGGAGACGTATCACTTCATCACAGAAACTTGGTCAGGCCATCTCGGTGAGACCGAGATCCATTTCGGTTGCACCGAAGTATTAGGGTTTTCTTGTGGCAGTGTATATAGTAATCTCAGTGGGTCAGTATGGGAGTGTTTCGATGGGACCGAGATCAACTTTCGGGTTTTGGATAACATGGAACTGGAGAAATCTTTGAGGGTTTTTGAGCAATATCACTAAGCACTTGAGCAACTGAGTCACGATCAAAACCTCATCCCCTTTTAATAGTATTGTCTTTCCTATGGACTCGATGTGATCTTGGATCACTTAACGAAAAATATAGAGTCTTGAAGCTTTGCCAATCTTTATCCTTCTACTTTGAGGGGTACACATCCACTTGTCTTTGACATGCCAATCATTGATCTTCTCTGAAACCTATTATCAATGTGCATTAGATCAATGACATATATGTTTTTATTAATTACCAAAACCACCCAGGGATTAAATGCACTTTCAGTCTCCCCCTCTTTGGTACTTGATGACAACATATAGATCAAAACTTTGACAAAAGATATAATGAATGAAATACATTGTTTGTTTAAGAAGTATGTGATAAGCAAGAGCTCCCTCTAAATTTGTGCATCATTAAAATTTTGCATTTGAATGCAAATGCACAATCGATTAGGCTCATGTGTTACTCTTCCATGTCACATACATCTTGGTGGAGTGCTCAAAATGATAAGATTGCAATGTAATAAGCACTCATCACCAATCAACCAAGTGAATGATCATACAAAGAGCATAAGAATGAATATCCAAACAAGCATAGCATTAAAGTATGGTATGATCAAGCACACAATAAAGTAGTCTCATACATGCATCAAGAAAAAGTAACTCCAAGTAGAAAGAATCTCTCAAAGAAGCCAAACGATAAAAGCAAAAGAACTATATCAAAGCCTAATGATCTATACTAATTCCCCCCCTTTGGCAACAAGTACCAAAAAGTTCGAAGAATAGTGCTAAAGGTCGCTTTAGGCTTGATCTCCGGCAGCTCCTAGTGGTGAAGTCCTCTTATTTGCAGCGCTGGTGTGTGTAGACGTTGGAGTGGAGAGAAAAGTGTCTAAGAAGATCTCTGCTGAAGTCAGCTGGGCTGGAGGAGTGGAGACGGCATGAGGCACTAAGTGTCAATTGAAGGTGCAATAGCTGGAGCTGAAACTATAGCTCTGGAGGTTACTAGTACGGCAGCTGATGTGGGCGTCCTCTGGAACTGAGTGGTCGTCAGAATGCCTTCACTTGGGTGCTCCCCGTATAACTAGAAGACCCTGCCTTGGCTTCATCCACCTCATGCTTCAGGATCTCAACAGTGGTCCGAACCTCTGTAACCTTGACATCCAAATCATGAATTTTAGTCTCAACTATCCTCTCAAGACTCTTTTGGTTCTCTACGAGGTTGGCCAAACTCTACTTGATCCTCTGAGTAACTTGAATGAGATAAAGCATCTGGTCGGTCATGGTTTTGAGCACTAGAGCTAAGGGAGCACTAGGTCTTGTAGTTCTTGCAGCCTGTGCGTCTGTTTGTGTTGCAGCTGAGGTTGGATGGGATGGATCCATCATTACCATGTTATCCTCAAACTCAGGCTGTAGCGGCATATACTCACGATCTAGCAGAAAATACTTGTTTGCAGCCTTCTAGTTAACGAGCATCTGAATGTGCAGGGCAAAACCACAAGATCACTTATGGTCAACAGCTGTCCTCTTGACGGTTTCCACTGTAAGATCCATGACTTTGAATTTCTCATGTTGGTCAACGTGATGCAGCATATTGATAGAGTGACCATGAATCATCTTCTCATCGCCTGGCTTGGCATCATTGTATGCCTCATGATGGTGTTGGAGGTAGCAAGACCTGCCAACAAGTGATAAACTAAGAAAAGCTTATGAGAGTCCTTATACTTCTCAGGAATCTCAGTGTACATGTTAGCCATGGAATTGTGGTCCATCTTTGGCTTAGCATACACATCGATATCATTCTCATCAGCTTCACGCACACCCAACAATGTGGCCCACTTAACTACACTGGACTGGTACCCGACTCCTTCGGTCATCCAGACTATTCTTCCATTCGGATAGAAGTGAGATGTCGAGTAAAATTGCATGAACTTCTCATCGTTCCATGCTGTCAATTTCTTCACAATGAAATCATCAATACCAATGGTCATGAAGTCCTCATGAACGTGGGGAAGTGATCCTCATGCTTCTCAATGTACTTCCAATCCATCCACCGATGGCCCACAAGTATAGGGGATCAATCGTAGTCCTTTCGATAAGTAACCGTGTCAAACCCAACGAGGAGCAGAAGGAAATGACAAGCAGTTTTCAGCAAGGTATTTTCTGCAGGCACTGAAATTGCCGGTAATAGATAGTTTGATAGCAAGATAATTTAAAACAATAAAGTAATAATAATGGTAACAAAAGTGCAACAAGGTAGACCAATCCTTTTTGTAGGAAGGGACAGGCTGGAATGGTCTCTGATAATAAGTAAAACATTCTCGAGGACATACGGGAATTTCATCTAGTCACTTTCATCATGTTTGTTTGATTCACGTTCTCTACTTTGATAATTTGATATGTGGGTGGACCGGTGCTCGGGTGATGTTCTTACTTCAAAAATCCTCCCACTTATGATTCACCCCTCCCGCAAGCATCCTCAGCTACGAAAGAAGAATTAAGATAAAATCTAACCATAACATTAAACATATGGATCCAAATCAGCCCCTTACGGAATAGCGCATAAACTAGGGTTTAAGCTTCTGACACTCTAGCAACCCATCATCTAATAACTACACCACAATGCATTCACTTAGGCCAAAAGATGTTGAAGTGTCATGTAGTCTACGTTCACATAACACCACTAAGGGAATCACAACATACATATAATCAAAATATCGAACGAATATCAAAATTCACATAATTACTTGTAACAAGACTTCTCCCATGTCCTCAAGAACAAAAGAAACTACTCACAAATCATATTCATTCTCAAGATCATAGGAGTAATAAATAGTATAATGGATCTGAACATATATCTTCCACCAAATAAACCAACTAGCATCAACTACAAGATGTAATCAACACTAGTAGTCACCCACAGGTACCAATCTGAGGTTTTGATACAAAGATTGAACACAAGAGATGCACTAGGGTTTTGAGATGAGATGGTGCTAGTGATGTTGATGAATATTGATCCTCCCAAGGTGAGAGGGTTGTTGGTGATGATGATGGCTTTGATTTCCCCCTCCCACAAGGAAGTGTCCCCGGCGAAATCGCTCCACCGCAGAGCGAAAGTGCTCCTACCCAGGTTCTGCCTCGAGGCGGCGGCGCTCTGTCCCGAAAGTCCTCCCTTTGATTATTCTAGGGAAAATGACCATATATACCAGAACATGGGCATCGGAGGCTGGCCAGGGGCCACTACCCACCAGAGTGCGCCAGGGGGGTTGGCGCGCCCTGGTGCCTAGTGGGCACCTAGGTGGCCCCTCTGGTGTTTATTTTCTCCAATATTTTTAATATATTCCAAAATAATTCTCCGTAAAATTTCATCCCATTTGGAGATGTACATAATAGGTATCTCTGGCATAACTTTTTCAGGTCCAGAATTCCAGCTGTCGGTAATCTCCCTCTTTGTATAAAGCTTGCATATTATGAGAGAAAAGGCATTACAATTACTCCACAAAGTGTTATATTGAATAAAAACACTATAAATAATAGTAGGAAAACATGATGCAAAATGGACGTATCACCCACCTCATGTCACTTACCACAGGCTTCTTGTCGTGAAGCACTATCTCATAGAAGTCATGATGCTCTATGGTGTAGAAGCGGTAGTCCACATCAGTTCTCCTTCTGATGGAGTAGGGGCCCGACTATCTCCATTTCATGAATCCTTTGTCCTTCCTCTCCTTCATATTCTCTACCACAGAATGAATATCATTGTGTTCTGGCAGTCTGGTTCTAAGCTTCATCAACACTGGGCTTCTTCATCCTTTTCCTCTCTCTCACGCACTTGGGCCTTGTCCTCTTTTGCAACAGGTATGTTCCTAGTGGTCCTCCCCTTGGGCTTGGGGCAGCAACAAACTTAGAGGTTGTGGCTTCTCTCTTGGGCATAGTATCAACCAAAAGCTTATGTTGTTTGGCTGGAGGGGGCTTAGCAGTTTCTAGTTCATCATCTCTTTCATCTGGATGCTCAAACATAGAGATAGGTCTTCCCTCAACATGAATAAGTATCTTCCTAATCCTCTTCTTGCCTGCAACCTTGGCCATGGATTTAGTTGCAGTTGGCCTTGTGCTTGCAGAGGTGTCATATTCTTTAGCTAGCACAACTTTCTTCTTCTTCGAGGTCACTTCCTCAACATGGAAGTCCTCATCCTCATCATTTGAGTTCTTTTCTTCCTTGTTTTGATAGCTGCTTTAGGCAAGCTTGGAGAGCCCCCCTCTCCCTCATGATATCTTTCCTCAGCACTTGTGCCTGCATATAGGTCCAAATTGACCTCTCTGGAATTATTCTGATTGTCACTAGACTCAGACATGCTGACAACTAACCATGTGAATGGATTAGGTAAGGCGGAGCGGATGAGCTACACAAAATGCAACTATTTTTGAACAAAACTGAGTTCAAACTTTAGTTTTAGGTTTCGTATCAGAATTACTAATTTGATCATTTCGGTAGCACCGAAAGCAACAACAAAGACTTGGCCACATTGCTTCGGTCGGACCGATGTGTGTCCCGGTCTCTCCTAAGTGCTAGGGTTCTACTGAGATTTTAGAGTTGGTTTCACCAATTAGTACAGCTCGGAGGCACCAAAGCATACTTAGCGCAGTGGCCAGAGGGCAAATCAGTAAAGTCGATCCTTTCAACTCGTTCAATCCGAGATGAATGCTGCGCAACCCTAACCCTAAAATTTTCGCTCAACGCTAATCTAAGGAGTTGAAGTGGATAACTGAAACGTCTCCAACATATCTATAATTTTTGATTGGTCCACGCTATTATATTATCCACCTTGGATGTTTTAATGCATTAATATGTTATTTTATCATTTTTTGGGACTAACATATTAGCCTACTGCCCAGTGTCAGTTGCAGTTTTTTCCTTGTTTTTGTCTTTTACAGAAAATCAATACCAAATGGAACAAAACCTTTTGAGGATTTTTCTTGGACCAGAAGACAACCAGGAAGCTTAGGGAGGAGGCCACCAGAGCCACAAGCTCACAGGGTGCGCCCAGGGGGGGCGCCCCCAGGCTTGTGGGCCCCTCGAGGCTCCCCTAACCCTAATTCCAGCTCTATAAATACCCAAATATTCTCCGTACATCATAGGGCACACCAAAAAAAACTTTTTCGCCACTCGAAACTTCTATTCTCGTGAGATCCCATCTTGGGGCCTTTTCCGGCACTCTACCGGAGGGGGATTCAATCACGGAGATCGTCTACACCAACCTTGCTGCCCTTCTGATGATGTGTGAGTAGTTTTCCACAGACCTATGGGTCCATAGCTAGTAGCTAGATGACTTCTTCTCTCTCGTTGATCTTCAATACAATATTCTCCTCGATGTTCTTGGAGACCTATTCGATGTAATCTTCTTCTGTGGTGTGTTTGTTGAGATCCGATGAATTGTGGATTTATGATCAGATTATCTATGAATAATTTTTGAGTCTTCTCTGAACTCTTTTATGCATGATTAAGATACCTTTGTATTTCTCTTTGGTCTATTGATTTGGTTTCGCCAACTAGATTGATCTTTCTTGCAATGGGAGAGGTGCTTTTTGATGGGTTCAATCTTGCGATGTCCTCACCCTGTGACAGTAGGGGTAGCGAGGCACGTATTTGTGTTGTTGCCATTAAGGATAAAAATATGATTTTTTTTACCATATTGATTGGATCTATCCCTCTACATCATGTCATCTTGCTTAAGGCGTTACTCTGTTCTTGTTAACTTAATACACTAAATGCATGCTGGATAGCGGTCGATGTGTGGAGTAATAGTAGTAGATGCAGAATCGTTTTGGTCTACTTGTTACTGACGTGATGCCTATATTCATGATCATTGCCTTCCATATCATCATAACTTTGCGCTTTTCTATCCCTTGCTCAACAGTAATTTGTTTACCCACTATATGCTTTCTTCAAGAGAGAAGCCTCTAGTGAAATTAATACTTTGAGTAGAAAGATGGATGAACTTATTAAATCGATTGCTAGTAAGAGATCTCCTATTGATCCTAATGATATGCCTTTGTCCACTTTGATTGAGAATAATAATGAATCTATGGATGTGAATATTGTTGGTAGGAACAATTTTGGTAATAATGCGTATAGAGGCAATTTTAACCCTAGGTCGTTTCCTAGCAATTCCTCTAATAATTATGGTAATTCCTAAAACAATTCTTATGGAAATTATAATAAGATACCCTCTGATCTTGAGAATAATATTAAGGATTTCATTAATTCTCGAAAGATTTTCAATGCTATGGTAAGAAAAATTGCTTAAGATTGATGATTTGGCTAGAAATGTTGATAGAATTTCTCATGAGATTGATTCTTTTAAGATTAGGTGTATGCCACCCAAGCTTAATGTTAATGAGTCTCTGAAATCTATTTAAATTTCTATTAATGAAAGTAGGGAGAGAACCGCTAGGTTGCGTGCTAAGAGAGATTGGTTCAAAAAAGCATGATTTTCTAGTTTTCATGATAATAATGATGAAGATCTTAAAGTGATTGTTGTGACTCCTATTGAATCTTTGTCTGCTAATATAAAACTTGATAAATAAGGGACTGGTGAGTCAACTTTAGCTAGAAGGCGTCCCAATAATTTGGATGGTGAAGATCTTACCGAAATTTTTGATAAAAGTGGGATTGGCGGGGTCAAAACTTTAAGTAGTGACGATCCCACTCTTCTGGATTTCAAGGAATTTAATTAGGATAATTGTTCTTTGATTGTTTTTATTTCCTTGTTGCAATCCATGCTTAATTCACCTCATGCTTATAATCATAATAAGGCTTTTACTAAACATATTGTTGATGCTATGATGAAATCTTTTGAAGAAAAACTTGAGTTGGAAGTTTCAATCCCTAGAAAGCTTTATGATGAATGGGAACATACTACTAAAACCAAGATTAAATATTATGAGTGCAATGCTCTGTGTGATTTGGGTGCTAGCATTTCAACTATTCCAAAAGCTTTATGTGATGTTCTAGGTTTCATAAACTTGATGATTGTTCTTTAAATTTGCACTCAACGGATTCCACTATTAAAAAACCTAGGCGAAGGATTAGTTGTAACGCCCCGAGTCTGATGCGCCAGGTGTCATCTAGTTATTCGCCGTCGTGCCATGTCATTTGCTTGCGTGTTGAACTTTGCCATGTCATCATGTGCATTTCATCAGCATGTTTTTCAAAACATGCATTCGTCTGGGTTCTCCCGGTTCTCTCCGTTGTCCGTTCTGAGCCCTAACACTCTCACACGCGCCCGCGGCACCTCCGAAATATATTTTATAAGTGGCATAAAAATGTTCTCGGAATGGGGTGAAAGTTGGCGTGCGGTCTTATTATAGTATAGACAGTCCGCCTGCAAAATTTTGTCGCATTCGGAGTCCGTTTGACAGCCCAACCGTTAACCATATAGCCGCATATAGTCGGTTTAATCGTCGGACGTTTTCGGTATCCGGAAACGGTGCCGGGCCTCACTTCTCCCCCTCTCTTCTCAGCCCGAGGCCTTCTACACAGCCCACCTACCCACCTACCTACCCCCTCCGCTCCGGACTGTCCGATGGCAATCGTACAGTCCAAAAACGGACTAAATCCCCCTCTCCTAGCCCCCCTTTCCTATTTAAACACCCCTAGTCCATTTTTTTGGACAAACCCTAGTCTAAACCTACCACTATACCTTCCCCTACCTCTGTCCAACCGCCACCCTCCTCAGAATCCGCGCCCGACCACAGCCATGCTGCCACTTGGCGCGCCCCCCGTCTAGCGCCACCGCCCACAGCCAATCCGGAGGCGCCACGTGCGCCCTGACCTTCCCCACGCCGCCCAGGGCCCGGCCGGCCCATCCGAGGCCCGCCCTGGGCCAGATGCGAGCCCGAAGCCGCCCAGTGCCCCGCTCCCGCCGCTTAGAGCCACCGCCTGGGTGCTCCTGCGCCTCGCCGGATCTGCGCCAGCTCCGGCTCTGCCTCCGCACAGCCGGCCGCTGAGGGCCTCCGCCGCCCCTCCAGGCTAGATCTTCGCTGCGCCCTGCCCTCCTTCTTTCCCGATCTAGTCTCTCCCTCTGAGGGAGTCCTGGATTAAGGGGTCCTCGGACAGCCGGACTATATACTTTGGCCGGACTGTTGGACTATGAAGATACAAGATTGAAGACTTCGTCCCGTGTCCGGGTGGGACTCTCCTTTGCGTGGACGGCAAGCTTGGCAATTCGGATATGTAGATCTCCTTCTCTGTAATCGACTTTGTGTAACCCTAGCCCCCTCCGGTGTCTATATAAACCGGTGGGTTTAGTCCGTAGGATAACAACAATCATAATCATAGGCTAGCTTCTAGGGTTTAGCCTCTACGATCTCATGGTAGATCAACTCTTGTAATACTCATATCATCAAGATCAATCAAGCAGGAAGTAGGGTATTACCTCCATCGAGAGGGCCCGAACCTGGGTAAACATCGTGTCCCCCGCCTCTTGTTACCATTAGCCTTAGACGCATAGTTCAGGACCCCCTACCCGAGATCCGCCGGTTTCGACACCGACATTGGTGCTTTCATTGAGAGTTCCACTATGTCGTCGCGATAAGGCTTGATGGCTACTTCAATCATCTTCAACAATGCGATCCAGGGTGAGGTTTTCCTCCCCGTACAGATTTTCGTATTCGGCAGCTTCGTACCGTAGGCCAACTCGCTTGGCCATCTAGAGCAGATCGATAGTTATGCCCCTGGCCATCAGGTCAGATTTGGAAGTTTGAACTATACTGCCGACATCCATGGAGACTCGATCTTCGACGGATTCAAGCCCATGTTAGGTGCGCCGAACAATCACGACCTAGATCTGCCATCGGATGGTGTTCGGGAGGTCACACCTACGGCTGCCCCGGCTCTTAATTCGGAGCAGATCGTGCCATCCGAGGACGGGTGGATTGACCCCGCCACAGAGGCCGCACACTTATCGGCGCTAGAGCCGAACACAGACTTCACCTCCAAAGAGATCTGTGCCATCGGACCCTCGGACTCGTCTCCGGCCATAGGTCCCGAACCGCGTGCGTCTGTGCCTATCGAATCTGATTAGGCACTAATCATGGAGTTTACCTCCGCGGATATCTTTCAGCGCTCGCCCTTGGGGACATGCTAAGTTCTTTAAGGTCTCTCTCTTTGGCAGGAGACTCTTGGCCGAGCTATGTCTGGATTGAGTGGGAAGTGGACGACGAAGAAATTCGTTCCCCACCCACCACCTACTTAATAGCCACTGTCGATGACTTAACCGACACGCTTGACTTCAACTCCGAAGGCATCGACGGTATGGACGACGATGCAGGAGAAGAATAGGAACCACCGCCCACAGGGTGCTGGATTGCCACCTCATCATATGATATATATATGGTGGATACGCCAAAAGAAGGCGACAACGATGATGCAACGGAGGATAATCCCCTCGAGAAGCCACCAAAGCGACGACGTAGGCGCTGCTCTAAATCCCCCCATAGTAAAAACAACGATAACAGCGCAAGAAAGAATAATACCCCGGTCGACTCCAAAGGAAACGACAACCCCATGGACCCAGCGACGGAACAGGATGAGCCAGGGGACGGTGAACACAGTCCGGATCCGATGTCCGATCATGGCAACGCCGAGGGTAAAACTCATCAACCTGTCTCCAGAGAGGAGAACAGTCCGTACGATGATGCACTCATCATCCCGGAAAAACACTGGAACAAGAGAACCTCCATAGAAGGCTTATTGCCACCGCGAGGAGCTTGAAGAAGCAGAAGCAAAGGCTTAAGGCCGTGTAGGATACACTCAACCGCAGATGGAACAAAGTGCTCGACACTGAAGAAAAATATGGTGGCGATCGCCACACAAAGAGCTACCCAAAGCGCAAGCTGCTGCCCGAATTCGACAACGAGGCCATAGAGCCCATTCCGCCAAAAAGTAAAACGACCGATCAGCCGGACCGACCACCCCGTGGCCGCGACAGGGCGGCTAATGATGCCGCACACAAGTCAGCACACGATTTACGTGAGCTCCTGGACAAAAAAGCCGGTATGACCAGGTCCATCTATGGATCTAGGAGGCGTGCTCCGGCGCATGATCACAACCACCAAAACAATCATATCGATCGAATACCAGCTCGGAATCAACACTGAACACAACAACCGACGATAGCATGCCATGACACATCCAAATACAGGGGTGCCGCGCACCCCCTGTGGTTCAATGATGAGGTACTGGATCATGAATTTCCAGAGGGATTTAAACCCATGAATATAGAGGCATACGACGGAACGACATACCCTGGGGTCTGAATTGAGGACTTTATCCTTCACATCCACATGGCTTGCGGAGATGATCTCCACACCATCAAATACCTACCCCTCAAGTTGAAAGGAGCAGCTTGGCACTGGTTGAAAAGCCTCCCCGAAAACTCAATTGGAAGTTGGGAGGAACTTGAGAATGCTTTCAGGGCCAATTTTTTAGGAACCTATGTCCGACCTCCGGATGCAGACGATTTAAGTCACATAATCCAACAACCCGGAGAGTCAGCCAATAAGCTTTGGAACAGATTTCTAACTAAGAAGAATCAAATCGTCGACTGCCCGGATGCCGAAGCCTTAGCGGCTTTCAAGCACAGTGTCCAGGACGAATGGCTCGCCAGACACCTCGGCCAGGACAAGCCGAGGACAATGGCAGCCCTAACAAGCCTTATGACCCGCTTTTGCGCGGGCGAGGACAGTTGGCTGGCCCGTAGCGGCACCAGCGACCCAGGCACATCCGAAGTCAAGGATGGCAAGGGGAAGCCGCGACGCAATAAAAACAAGCGTCGAAATAATGAAGACAACCCAGATAACATGGTGGTCAACGACGGATTCAGGGGCTCTCGACCCGGTCAATGGAAAAAGCCATTTAAAGGCAGCAAAGATGGACCGTCCAGCCTAAATAAGATTCTAGACAGATTATGTCAGATTCATGGCACCCCCGAAAAACCTGCAAATCACACCCACAGAAAATGCTGGGTTTTCAAGTAGGCCGGCAAGCTAAACGCCGAACACAAAGGGAGGGAGACGCCAAGTGAAGACGAGGATGAGCCTCGCCAAACGAACACTGGGGGACAGAAAAAATTCCCACCAGAAGTCAAAACAATGAATATGATTTACGCAACTCAGATACCAAAGAGAAGGCACAAACGCACACTCCGAGACGTATACGCTGTGGAGCCCGTCGCCCCCAAGTTCAATCCTTGGTCGGCCTGCCCGATCACCTTTGATCACAGGGATCATCCGACTAGTATCCGACACGGAGGATCGGTTTCCTTGGCGCTCGACCCCATAATAGACAGATACCACCTCACCCGAGTCCTTATGGACGGTGGCAGTGGTCTTAATCTGATATATTAGGACACTGTCTGCAAAATGGGGATAGACCCGTCAAGAATTAACCAAAGTAATACTACCTTTAAAGGAGTAATACCAGGCGTAGAGGCTCGCCGTACAGGCTCTCTAGTACTAGAGGTTGTATTTGGTTTTCCCGACAACTTCAGAAGCGAAGAATTAATCTTCGACATCGCTCCATTCCGAAGCGGCTATAACGCACTACTGGGAAGAACGGCCTTCGCTCATTTTAATGCAATACCGCACTATGCTTATCTTAAACTTAAGATGCCTGGCCCACGTGGCGTCATCACAATTAGCGGGAATATAGAGCGTTCGTTATGTGCGGAAGAATATGTGGCGGCTCTAGCAGCTGAAAACTGAACAACCTCTCCAGTTAGAATAAATGATCGGTCGTCAAGACCATGGACACGGTTAAACAAGTCCGGCGCACCACCAGTTGTAACAGCCCAGATAAACCTGAGCTTGGGTCGATGGATATACCCCCATAGGTGGAGCTAGGGGCTGCCCGCATGTAAAAAAAACTCATAGTTTGGCTTGACCCTATTAATACAATAACAGATTGCATTTTCATGGTTCGTTCAGAATAACCAACTTTTCGCACGAAGTCTTTCACCTGGGTTTTTCCTTTTTTCAGATGATCATCATGCTACACCCTTCCAGGATATGGCACGACAGAGACAAAGGCGCAGATGTGCAATAGGGCCCCGCTCAAAGGTTTCCTTTTTAGATTAAGACCCTACGTAAACCTTTTAAATGTCTCTTGTTGCTTCATACCCTCCGGACACTTAACACAACCGAGAGGGATACTGACGTTATTGGCATTTCGTCACGCCAAGCTAAGGCATGTACCTGGAAACTCAGGCCTCATTGTCAGGGCGTTACTCAGCCCAGTATATGTTGTAAAGTCTGAATACCTTAGGGAGTGTTCGGCGTCGCGAGTTTGGCCTTATATGCATCAGCTCCGAATCATGTCTTTGGTCAATAGTTGGGTTTGCCCGGCACCCGTGTTTTGCTACCTTACGATCCGCTCTATCGGCTAATGTGGCATCGGGAGAACTACTGCGATTGTGCCCTGGTTCATCTGGATGAGCACCTCAGTAGAGAAAGCCGAAAACTGACTGTCATGATATAGCGCGAGACTGGTCAACCACTCGATGACTCAGCGGAATCTTCGCGATTCCTCCGCATTAACGAAGGACCGGTTTCCCGGTCATGTACGTATGCGCACCATATTCGGATGAACTCGGAAATACCAGGGGCTATATAGTAGCCCCACCGTCAGACTCCTATGGCTAAGTGAAAGTGTTAAAGCCATATAGTCCGATTGCCTGGTTCGCTGCGCTATCACCTCCTTAATGGACCAAGACGTTGGATCAAGTGTGATTACACGCTTTTCTGAACACCCCCGCATTATATGCGTGGGGGCTGAAGCCGACGACTGCAAACTTTCAGGTTATATACATACATAAACGGCCGCACAGGAGGCACTATAATACTTTCGGGCAAAAGTATAAACACAACCTTTATAATCAAAACAGCATTGTTTTTACAATTCAGATACATGTCACTCGAACATGGTACTCTTTGAGCACTGAGCCTCTATTAAACGGGCGCCTTCTAGGACTTCTCCAAAATAGTGCTCGGCCGGGTCCTGGCCTCCCGCCGGACCCCAGGTTGCAATAGCGGTGGCCTCCATCCCTGCCCAATACATTTTAACATGGGCAAGAGCCATCCGTGCACCCTCTATGCAAGCCGACCTCTTCATAGCGTCGATATGTGACACATCACCAAGGAATCGTTACACTAAACCAAAATAACTGTCCGACCTTGGTCCCTTCGGCCAAATATGATCCACGACAGACCTCATAGCAAGCCCGGACAACCTATGGAGCTCGGCCCAAGCGGCCATTTGTTCATTCAATGACAGCGGACGCGTCAGAGCACAGAATTGCGACTAGAACAACCTTTCCACCTCATAATCTTTTGGATCTTTGAAAAACTCAGACGCATCAGCAGTACTCTTTGACAAGTCCGCATACACGTCTACATCACTCCATAACTGATCCAGAGGGGCATACTTCGGATCTCCGAACTTCATCTGCAACAAAAAGGGCCTCCCAGCCATGATATCTCCGGCTTCACGAAGGTCCTCCCTTGCCGCTCTAAATTTAGAGCGAGTTTCCTTGGCTGTTTCCAAGGCCTTCTTCAGGTCAGCCGCTTTCACTTGGTTTTCCTTTTCAAGGAGATCATAGCGGTCGGCGGCATCTTTCAGCTCAACAACCATCTTGGCTATCTTATCTTCGCTCTGGCGATGAGCAGCCTATTCGGCTCTTAACTCTTCGGCTGCCTTTAGGGCGGCCGCATCACTTATCCTGGCCTGTTCCTTGGCTCGGGCAAGTTCCGCCCGAAGGGTCTCCACGATAGCAGCTCCATCTGCAGTCACAACATATTATAGATACTAGCATAATGCTCCTCTTAATGTTTGCTGACTACCCGAAAATACATACCTTGTGCCTCGTCAAGCCGCTTGTTCACAAGCACGATGTCGGCATCCGCCACGTCAAGCTGCCGGTTCAGCTTAGCAAAATCAGCAGTCCGACCAGCCGCCGGTCCCTTAGTCGCCTGCACATGAAAGCAGCACGATCATTACCTGGGACTATGATCCTCTGTTTGCCGTACTGCACGGCCAGCAGAGTCTCAGGGGCTACTATCTATACAGAGCACACCTAGCTTGTGCGGTACCGCCAAAAATACATATATATCACTTTGCGTACCTCAACGCCTCTTAGCAGGCTCGTAAAAGCTTCATTCAACCCGCTTTTGGCGGATGAAATCCTCTCAATCACCGTACCCATTAAGGTATGGTGCGCCTCTGAAATAGCCGCCTGCTCCAGAAGACCCATCAGCATGTCCGGTTGTGCACTGAACAGTCCCGGACTCTTTCTGTTGCTCTCCTTTGGATCCGAATACTCCGGACTTCGGGCGGCCAAAGAGTTAACTTCTGGCCTTTGCGGGTCAGGAGACACCCTCCGCGACGACACCTCAGGGTCGTCCGCCCCATGAGGCGGGGAGGCAGGAGGAGGCGTTTCGCTCTCCATCATCTCCGGAAGAAGATCCTCCGAAGACGAACTTTGTCGAGAAGGGCTGCGAGCCGGACTGCAAGATATGTGTCTTGGTTATTGTTCTCAGAGATAAAAACATGATATATTTACCAAAGTACTTTTGGTTCACTTACAACTCGGTTGAGGGTTGGCCCCCTTGCGGGCGCTGTGCGGTAAGAACGCCCTTTCGGGCAAGGCCCCCTGGCGAAGGTATTTTCCCTCGTTTGGAAGCCTCCATTTCCAAGTCTTCAGAGGCGACCCTTTTCTTTCCTTGGGGAGAGGGAATTCTAGATTCACCTCCCCGATTATCCTCCTTCACGGAGGCACTTACTCCCCCGGTTTGGATGTGTAAGGTATGAAGCCCGCCTTTGGCTTCTCTATTCCTCCCCTCATTTTCTCCCGATGGCACTTGATACGGTGCGCGCTCAAGCATCCTAGTCAATGTAGGATCCGGCGAGCCTTCGGGAAGGGGGGCCGAACACCTGATCCTCTCCGCCTTTCTTATCCAGTCCTGACCGAAAGCGATTTTTCAGAATGATGTTGTGACAAATAAAAAGACAACATGTTCAGTCGCGGAATTACTTACTTGGGTATCTGGACGGTTGCAGTTGAGACCCGCATCCTCGGTGGTGTCCAGACACTTTATTCGTGATCCGAAGAACAATCCATACATCTCTTCGAGCGTCACGCCAAAGAATTGGTGAATAGTTCGGGTTCCTTCCGGGTTGAACTCCCACATATGGAGAGATCGGCGTTGGCATGGCAGGACCCGACGAACTAGCATAACTTGCATTACCTTGATAAGACTGACATCCCTCTTGAGGAGATCTCGGATGCGGCTTTGCAATGTCAGCACATCATTAACTGGCCCCCAGTCCAGTCCCTTGTTGACCCATGACGCCAGTTGAGGCGGAGGGCCCGAGAGGAAGGCGGGGGCGGCCGCCCGCTTGGTACTACGGGGAGCTGTGATATAAAACCACTCCCGTTGCCATAAACCAAACACCTCCGGGAAGGAAACCTTTCGCCATGGGGCGTCGACGCCTTTGCTTATTATAGCACCTCCGCACTTTGCGTGTCGCTCATCGATCATCTTCGGCTTCACATTGAAGGTCTTGAGCCACAAGCCGAAGTGTGGGGTGATGCGGAGGAAGGCCTCACACACGATGATAAACGGCGAGATGTGAAGGATGGATTCCGGAGCTAGATCATGGAAATCTAGCCCATAATAGAACATGAGCCCTCTAACAAAGGGATCAAGACTAAAGCCTATTCCTCGGAGGAAGTGGGAAACAAATACGTCACTCTCGTTGGGTTAGGGAGTGGGGATGACCTGCCCTTGAGCAGGCAGCCTGTGCGGGATTTCGGCAGTGAGATACCTGGCCTCCCTAAGCTTCTTGATGTCCTCCTCTGTGACAGAGGAGGCCATCCACCGACCTTGAAGGTTGGATCCGGACATGGTCGAAGATCCGAAGCGCTTAGCTTGAGCCTTGAGTGTTGGAACTCGAGGTGGCGGAAGGGAAGGATCGAGCGTGGGAAGAAAAGGACAGGCCTTGGCCCCTTTATAAAGAGGGCAAATATCAAGCGTCCTCCGCGTGGCCGTTTGGAACTTGCCTAAAATCGAGGAGTCATATTAACAAGCATGGTTGGGTTACCTGATACGTCTCCAACGTATCTATAATTTTTATTGTTCCATGCTATTGTATTACCCGTTTTGGATGTTTATGGGCTTTACTTTACACATTTATATTATTTTTGGGACTAACCTACTAACCGGAGGCCCAGCCCGTATTGCTGTTTTTTTTGCCTATTTCAGTGTTTCAAAGAAAAGGAATATCAAACGGAGTCCAAACAGAATGAAACCTTTGGGAGCGTGATTTTTGGAACGAACGTGATCCAGAGGACTTGGAGTGCAAGTCAAGAAGCAGTCAAGGCGGCCACGAGGGTGGAGGGCGCGCCCTTATCTCGTGGGCCCCTCGGGCAGCCACCGACCTACTTCTTCCTCCTATATATATCCAGGTACCCCGAAAACATCTAGGGGGCCAACGAAAAACTATTTCCACCGCCGTAACCTTCTGTATCCGCGAGATCCCATCTTGGAGCCTTCACCGGCGCTCCGCCGGAGGGGGAATCAACCACGAAGGGGTTCTACATCAACACCATAGCCCCTCCGATGAGTTGTGAGTAGTTTATCACAGACCTTCGGGTCCATAGTTATTAGCTAGATGGCTTTTTCTCTCTTTTTGGATCTCAATACAGTGTTCACCTCGATCTTCTTGGAGATCTATTCGATGTAACTCTTTTTGCGGTGTGTTTGTCGAGATCCGATGAATTGTGGGTTTATGATTAAGTTTATCTATGAGAAATATTTGAATCTCCTCTGAATTATTTTATGTGTGATTGAGTTATCTTTACAAGTCTCTTCGAATTATCAGTTTGGTCTGGCCTACTAGATTGATCTTTCTTGCCATGGGAGAAGTGCTTAGCTTTGGGTTCAATCTTGCGGTGTCCTTTCCCAGTGACAGTAGGGGCAGCAAGGCACGTATTGTATTGTTGCCATCGAGGATAAAAAGATGGGGTTTATATCATATTGCATGAGTTTATCCCTCTACATCATGTCATCTTTCTTAATGCGTTACTCTGTTCTTATGAACTTAATACTCTAGATGCATGCTGGATAGTGGTCGATGTGTGGAGTAATAGTAGTAGATGCAGGCAGGAGTCGATCTACTTGTCACGAACGTGATGCCTATATACATGATCATGCCTAGATAATCTCATAATTATTCGCTTTTCTATCAATTGCTCGACAGTAATTTGTTCACCCACCGTAATACTTATGCTATCTCGAGAGAAGCCACTAGTGAAACCTATGGCCCCCGGGTCTATCTTTTATCATATAAGATTTCAATCTACTTTTATTTGCATCTTTACATTTCCAATCTATATTATAAAATACCAAAAATATATTTATCTTATCATACTATCTCTATCAGATCTTACTTGCACAAGTGGCCGCTAAGGGATTGACAACCCCTTTATTGCGTTGGTTGCGAGTTCTTTGTTTGTTTGTGTAGGTGCGTGGGACTTTTGAGGAGCCTCCTACTGGATTGATACCTTGGTTCTCAAAAACTGAGGGAAATACTTACGCTACTATTGCTGCATCACCATTTCCTCTTCAAGGAAAACCAACGCAAGCTCAAGACATAGCAAGAAGGATTTCTGGCGCCGTTGCCGGGGAGGTCTTCGCTCAAGTCAAGACATACCATGTACCCATCACAAACTCATCTCCCTCGCATTTACATTATTTGCCATTTGCCTCTCGTTTTCCTGTCCCCCACTTCACCCTTGCCGTTTTATTCGCCCTCTCTTTCCCAATCTCCTCTCTCGCTTTCGTTTGCCTTTTTCTATTTGCTTGAGTGTTGGATTACTTGCCGCCATGGCGCAAGATAATACCAAATTGTGTGATTTCTCCAATACCAATAATAATGATTTCCTTAGTACTCTGATTGCTCCTCTTAATGATGTTGAGTCTTGTGAAATCAATACTGCTTTGCTGAATCTTGTTACGAAAGATCAATTCGTCGGCCTTCCTAGTGAAGATGCCGCTACCCATCTAAACAACTTTGTTGATTTGTGCGATATGCAAAAGAAGAAAGATATGGATAATGATATTGTTAAATTGAAGTTATTTCCGTTTTCACTTAGAGATCATGCTAAAGTTTGGTTTTCGTCTTTGCCTAAGAATAGTATTGATTCATGGAATAAGTGCAAAGATGCTTTTATCTCTAAATATTTTCCTCCCGCTAAGATCATCACTCTTTGGAACGATATTATGAATTTTAAACAACTTGATCATGAGCATGTTGCCAAATCTTGGGAAACAATGAAATTGATGATTCGCAATTGCCCTACTCATGGTTTGAATTTATGGATGATCATATAAATTTTTTATGCCGGATTGAATTTTGCTTCTAGAAATCTTTTAGATTCGGTCGCGGGAGGCACGTTTATGGAAATCACTTTAGGAGATGCTACAAAACTCCTTGATAATATTATGGCTAATTATTCTCAATGGCACACCGAAAGATATACCAGTAAAAAAGTGCATGCTATAGAAGAAATTAATGTTTTGAGTGGAAAGATGGATGAACTTATGAAATTATTTCTACTAAGAGTACTCCTCTTGATCCTAATGATATGCCTTTGTCTACTTTGATTGAGAATAATAATGAATCTATGGACGTGAATTTTGTTGGTAGGAATAGTTTTGGAAACAATGCTTATAGAGGAAACTTTAACCCTAGACCGTTCCCTAGTAATTCCTCTAATAATTATGGAAATTACTAAAATAATTCTTATGGTAATTTTAATAAGATGCCCTCTGATTTTGAGAATAGTGTGAAAGAGTTTATGATCTCTCAAAAGAATTTTAATGCCTTGCTTGAAGAAAAATTGCTCAAAGTTGATGATTTGGCTAGGAACATTGATAGACTCTCGCTTGATGTTGATTTTTTGTAACTTAGATCTACTCCTCCTAAGCATGATATCAATGAGTCTCTCAAGGCAATGAGAATTTCCATTGATGAGTGCAAGGAAAGAACCGTTAGATTGCCTGCTAAGAAAGATTGCTTTGTAAAGGCGTGTTCTTCTAGTTTTAATGAAAATAATGATGAAGATCTTAAAGTTATTGATGTGTCCCCTATTAGATCTTTGTTTTGCAATATGAATCTTAATAATGATTGGACTGGAGATGAGTCAACTTTAGTTAAAAGGCGTCCGAATAATTCGGAGTTTTTAGATCTTGATGCTAAATTTGGTAAAAGTGGGATTGGAGAGGTCAAGACTTTAAATAGCATTGAACCCACTATCTTGGATTTCAAGGAATTTGATTATGATAATTGTTCTTTAGAAGGTTGTATTCCCTTGTTGCAATCCGTTGTGAATTCTCCTCATGCTTATAGTCAAAATACAGCTTTTACCAAACATATTTTTGATGCCTTGATGAAATCTTTTGATGAAAAACTTAATTTGAAAGTTTTTATACCTAGAAAACTTAATGATGAGTGGTAACCTACTATAAAGATTCAAATTAAAGATCATGAGTGTTATGCTTTGTGTGATTTGGGTGCTAGTGTTTCCACGATTCTGAAAACTTTATGTGATATTGTAGGTTTCCATGATCTTGATGATTGCTCTTTAAATTTTCACCTTGCGGATTCCATCATTAAAAAGCCAATGGGAAGGATCAATGATGTTCTCATTGTTGCAAATAGAAATTTGGTGCTCGTAGATTTTATTGTTCTTGATATAGATTGCAATCTTTCATGTCCTATTATTTTTGGTAGACCTTTCCTTAGAACGATTGGCGCGATTATTGATATGAAGGAAGGGAATATTAGATTCCAATTTCCATTAAGGAAAGGCATGGAGCACTTTCCAAGAAACAAAGTCAATTTACCTTATGAATCTATCATGTGAGCTACTTATGAATTGAGTGCCAAAGATGGCACTACTTAGATCTATCCTTGCTTTTATGCCTAGCTTAGGGCGTTAAACGATAGCGCTAGTTGGGAGGCAACCCAATTTTATTTGTGTTTTTTGTTTTTGTTTCTTTTTAGTAATAAATTTTTCATCTACCTTCTGTTTAGATGTGTTTTTATGTTTCAGTTAGTGTTTGTGCCAAGTAGAACCTATAGGATAACCTATGGTGATAGTTAATTTGATTCTACTGAAAAACATAAACTTTTCGCGCATGAAATTAGTTTTGTTAAATCACATAAACGTGATTTTGCATTGAGTCTTTTTTGTGTTGATCAATAGACTAATTTCCCAGGACTTCCTATTTTTGTACGATTTTTAGAGTTCCATAAGTATTCGTGGGTTACAGATTGCTACAGACTGTTCTGTTTTTGACAGATTCTGTTTTTCGTGTGTTGTTTGCTTATTTTGATGCATCTATGGCTAGTATTAAGTGGTATGAACCATAGAGAACTTGAAATACAGTAGGTTTAACACCAATATAAATAAAGAATGAGTTCATTACAGTACCTTATGTGGTGGTTTTGCTTTCTTTCACTAACGGAGCTTATGAGATTTCCTGTTGAGTTTTGTGTTGTGAAGTTTTCAAGTTTTGGGTAAAGATTTGATGGACTATGGAATAAGGAGTGACAAGAGCCTAAGCTTGGGGATGCCCATGGCACGCCAAGATATTCAAGAATAGCCAAAAGCCTAAGCTTGGGGATGCCCCCGGAAGGCATCCCCTCTTTCGTCTTCGTTTATCGGTAACTTTACTTGGAGCTATATTTTTATTCACCACATGATATGTGTTTTGCTTGGAGCATCTTGTATGATATTAGTATTTGCTTTTTAGTTTTCCACAATCATCCTTGCTGTACACACCTTTTGGGAGAAGCCCATTTGATTGGAATTTATTAGAATACTCTATGTGCTTCACTTATATCTTTTGAGCTAGATAGTTTTTGCTCTAGTGCTTCACTTATATCTTTTAGAGCACGGCGGTGGCTTAATTTTGTAGAAATTGCTAGTCTCTCATGCTTCACTTAAATTATTTTTAGTGTATCTTAGAACAGCATGGTATTTGCTATGGTTATAAAATTGGTCCTAGAATGGTGGGCATCCAAGTTGGGTATAATAAAAACTATCATAGGAAGTTAATTGGATACTATGATCAATTTGATACTTGAGAATTGTTTAGAGATATGGAGGTAGTGATATTAAAGTCATGATAGTTGGGTGATTATGAATTTAAAGAATGCTTGTTTTGAAGTTAGCAAGTCTCGTAGCATGCACGTATGGTTAAAGTTGTGTAACAAATTTGAAACATGATGTGTTCTTAGATTGTGCATCCTTATGAGTGGCGGCCGGGGACGAGTGATGGTCTTTTCCTACCAATCCATCCCTCTAGGAGCATGTGCGTATTGCTTGGTTTTTGATGACTTGTAGATTTTTGCAATAAGTATATGAGTTCTTTTGACTAATGTTGAGTCCATGGATTATACGCACTTTTACCTTTCCATCATTGCTAGCCTCTTCGGTACCGTGCATTGCCCTTTCTCACCTTGAGAGTTGGTGCAAACTTCGCCGGTGCATCCAAACCCCGTGATATGATACGCACTATCACACATAAACCTCCTTATATCTTCCTCAAAACATCCACCATACCTACCTATTATGGCATTTCCATAGCCATTCTGAGATATATTGCCATGCAACTTTCCACCGTTCCGTTTATCATCATGACACGCATTACTATGTCATATTTCCATTGCATGATCATGTAGTTGACATTGTATTTGTGGCAAAGCCACCATACATAATTTTTCATACATGTCACTCTTGATTCATTGCCCATCCTGGTACACCGCCGGAGGCATTCATACAGAGTCATATCTTGTTCTAGTTTTGAGTTGTAAATCCATAAAAGTGTGATGATCATCATTATTAGAGCATTGTCCCCAAAAAGAAAAAAAAAGAAAG
This sequence comes from Triticum dicoccoides, assembly GCF_002162155.2. Taxonomy (NCBI): domain Eukaryota; kingdom Viridiplantae; phylum Streptophyta; class Magnoliopsida; order Poales; family Poaceae; genus Triticum; species Triticum dicoccoides. The sequence continues at coordinate 309,906,115 of NC_041385.1, read as the reverse complement.
GCTAAAAAAAGGCCAAAAAAAAGAAAGGCCCAAAAAAAAGAAAAAAAAGAGAAAATAAATAAAAAGGGGGCAATGTTACTATCTCTTTTCCACACTTGTGCTTCAAAGTAGCACCATGTTCTTCATATAGAGAGTCTCATATGTTGTCACTTTCATATACTAGTGGGAATTTTTCATTATAGAACTTGGCTTGTATATTCCTACGAAGGGCTTCCTCAAAATGCCCTAGGTCTTCGTGAGCAAGCAAGTTGGATGCACACCCACTAGTTTTCTTTTGCGGAGCTTTCATACATTTATAGCTCTAGTGCATCCGTTGCATGTCAATCCCTACTCCTCATGTTGACATCAATTGATGGGCATCTCAATAGCCTGTTGATTATCCTCGTCAATGTGAGACTTTCTCCTTTTTTGTCTTCTCCACACATCATATTCTATTCCACCTATAGTGTTATATCCATGGCTCACGCTCATGTATTGCATGAAAATTGAAAAAGTTTGAGATTATTTAAGTACGAAATAATTGCTTGGCTTGTCATCGGGGGTGTAGAATTTGGGAGCATTTTTGTGTGACGAAAATGAAGCATAGCCTAACCATATGATTTTTGTAGGGATGAACTTTCTTTAGCCATGTTATTTTGAGAAGACATGATTGCTTTGATTAGTATGCTTGAAGTATTGCTATTTCTTATGTCAATATGAACTTTTATTTTGAATCATTTGGATATGAACATTCATGCCACAATAAAGAAAATTACATTGAGAATTATGCTAGGTAGCATTCCACATCAAAAATTCTGTTTTTATCATTTACCTACTCGAGGACGAGCAGAAATTAAGCTTGGGGATGCTTGATATGTCTCCAACGTATCTATAATTTTTGATTGTTCCATGCTATTATATTACCCGTTTTGGATGTTTATGGGCTTTACTTTACAAATTTATATCATTTTTGGGACTAACCTACTAACCGGAGGCCCAGCCCGTATTGCTGTTTTTTTTGCCTATTTTAGTGTTTTGAAGAAAAGGAATATCAAACGTAGTCAAACGGAATGAAACCTTCGGGAGCGTGATTCACTACAAAAAAAAGACACATCCGTGACATTTTGGGCCGAACGAATTTTTTTTCTGTCATACATATGACACTTCTATGACGATAATTGTGACAAAACCCGGTATCATCATAGATGTGGTGGGCTCCTACTTCTATGACAAAAAATCATGATGGAAAATGAGCTTTTCGTCTTGGGCGGGCCGGTGACGCAGCTGCATGACATTCTTTGGGCCGTCCATGACGAAAAAACCATGGTAGAAACGAGGGCGAGGAAAATTTTGGGGAGTTCCCGGTTACGGTGGGCGGTCGGGGGCCAAGCGATGCACGTTTCTCTTGTACACGTACGCACATGTGTGCGAGGTGTTGGCTCTAAATGAATCCGAGCGAGGGCGTTGGGATCTAATTGAACCCGAGTGATTGCACTGCAAGCTACGCGTTACTGAACCCGAGCGATTGATCGATGGCTGTTAACTGAACCCGATAGAGCGATTCCTTCGCTACTGCTGCTAACTGAAGCCGATCGATGCTGCCTCTGGGATGAACAGTGAGGATTGCGGGGGGGGGGTTGGATGAACAGTGAGTGGTGGCGTTGCCTCTAGAAGAACAGGACCCCGTGGTGTGGAGGGCTGGATGAACAGGACGACCCCGTGGAGGGCTGGATGAACAGTAGACGGTGGAGGGGTGCCCGTGGAGGGGTGGTTGAACAGTTGCCGGTGGAGTAGCGCGTGGTGGAGGCTGGATGAACAGGAGCCCGTGGAGGCTGGAGGAGGTCGACGGTAGCCCGTGGAGGCTGGAGGAGGTCGACGGTGGAGATGAACAGTATCCCGTGGAGTCCCGTTTTGCGGTACGCCACACCCCTCCCAATGAACAGGACCCCCGTTTTGACCGTAGCGCTCCAACACAAGTCCGTTTCATCCGTTTTGCGGTACGCCACACCCCTCCCGATCAACAGGACCCCCGTTTCGATCGTAGGAGGTCCGTTTCCTCCGTTTTGCGGTGCGCCAGACCCCTCCCGATGAACAAGATTCCGTTTCGAACGTGGCCGGTGAAATACAAGGCCGTTTCCTCCGTTCTGCGGTACACCAGGCCTCGTTTCCATCGCCTGTTCCGTCCAGGCCCTCCCGATGAACACGACCACGCATTCCGTTCTGACCCAGCCAGTTGGCTCCCACGCGTTCCGTTGCCTCCCGATGAACACTACGCATTCCGTTGCCTCCCCATGAACATGACACATTCCGTTGCCTCCCCATGAACACGACGACGATGCTGTTTCTCCGTTCCGACCCAGCCATGTACACGAGCCCTGGCCGTACATATGCGCGAGTACAAGTTCGAGACCCCGCCCATATGTACACATACGTGGCCATATTTTCTTTCTTGCACACTGGCTGTTGTACGTACATGTACATGCTACGTGCGCGCCTCTACTAGGACACGTACGCGCCTCTACTACGACACGTGCGCGCCTCTACATCGACCAGTATATATGTACGTACACGTTCGCGACCAGTATATATGCTACACGTACACGTTCGCGCTTCGACCAGGTGGGTCCCGACTGTCAGGCACTTCCTTGCGTGCGAAGATGTAGCTGGTGGGTCCTAGCAGTCAGGGGGGCACGTCCTTGCGTGCGAAGATGTAGCTGGTGGGTCCCAGCAGTCAGGGGGGCGAATCGTTTTTTTGCCTGGACACACTTCATTGCATGTGAAGATGTAGCTGGTGGGTCCCAGCAGTCAGGGGGGAAACATTTTTTTCGCGAAATATGGTGGCCCCTCCGGTGGGTCCCTGCTGTTAGGTGGAGGAATCATTATTTTCTGTGTAATAATGAGGCACTTTCTTGCTGCGGCCGTGGACCCAGCTATCAGCCTCTCCACGTATAGTCCACATCCGATGGAAGTCGTTCCTTGACCACGCTAACCATGCCACGCCGCGAGCACCACGACGATGGACGACGGCGAGGCCTAGGAAGGGGACGACTTGGAGCCGGGGAAGACGCGGCAGTGGAAGCTCACGCAGAGAGGAGTACGAGAGTTCACTGGTTCGGCTGCGGTGTGAGGCTGTCGTCGGCGCAGGGCCTGGCCAGTTGTGGGAATAGTAGGGGGCGGTGGGGCCTCTGCGGCAGCACAGCCGGCCACGGGAGGCAGGAACATGCGGCACGACCGGCGCTGCTTTGGGCTGCTGGAGCAAGAAAACCAGAGGTTGAAGAAGCACTACGGCCTTTGGATGGACATCGTACGGTCACTGGAGCTAGAATCGTTCATATTGACTAAAGTTGACAAAGGCCCCCATCCCAGTCAACTTAGTAGGCCCACAAGTTAGCCTCCCACCATGGTGGGTCCCAGCTAGCAGGGGGAGTGTTCATTTTTTTGTCCGTAATTAGGAGGCACTTCCGGTGGGTCCGAGCTGACAGCGGGGGGAACGTTTTTTTCGCGAAATACGGTGGCCCATCCGGTGGGTCCCAGCAGTGAGGGGGGAAACATTTTTTCGCGAAATAGGGTGACCCATTCGGTGGGTCCCTACTGTCAGGTGGAGGAATAATTATTTTGCACGTAATAAGGAGGCACTTCCTTGCGGCCGCCTGGACCCAGCTGTCAGCCTCTCCATGTACAGGACTCTTCCGCTGGAAGTCGGTCGTTGACCACATTGACCACGCCGCGCCGAGAGCACCAGGGCATTGGACGACGGCGAGGCCTTGGAAGGGGACGACGCGGAGCTGGGGAAGATGCAGCAGTGGAAGCCCACGCGGAGAGGAGTACTAGGGTTCATTGGTTCGGCTGCGGTGTGAGGCTGCCGTCCCTGCAGAATAACAGGGGGTGTGGGTGAGTAGAGGGATGGCATGGCCAGCGGTGGGAGTAGTACGGGGCGGTGAGGCCTCCATGGCATCACAGCCGGCCACAGGAGGCAGGAGCACGCGGCACGACCGACGCTGCTTTGGGCGGTTGGAGCAAGAAGACCAGAGGTTGAAGAAGCACTACAGCCGTTGGATGGACATCGTACGATCACTGCAGCTAGAATCGTTTATATTGACTAAGTTGACAAAACCCTTGGTACACGTCAACTTAGTAGGCCCACAGCTCGGATTTGACAGAGAACATATAGCCCATTTGCGATTTGTAAGAATGTACAGCCCATTTTTTAATTCTAATGGAATTTACTACAGCCCATTTACAGTTTGTTAAAAGTACAGCCCAACTTATAGCTAGGACAATGATTAATAATTCCAAACAACCGCTCAAAACAGAAATTAAAATTCCCACATTTTGGTGGGATCCAAAATATTTTTATCCGAAATCTCTAGTCAGGTTAAATATAATTTCAAAATAAAGTTGTATTACGTTAAAATCCAACGAAATATTGCGCACGCAACAAGTAATGAAATTAAAATTTTCAAATTCCAAAAATAATATATTCTTTTTAAACTAATTACGCGTTTGGTGCATAGTTACTGCCCAGTTATTATAATTATATCCCATTTATTATTTCTTAAAGTCCATTTTCTTGTTAAGCCTAATGCATACCTCCTAGGAAAGTTTGCAGCCCAGCGGGGCGGAGAATATCAAGTTGACCCGGATATTGTGTACAACTCCCGGCCCAGTTGCATTGCTGATGTTGAAAAAAAGGCCTGTGTAGTATAGTACAACCTAACATGGCTACTCAGCCCACATTCAGCGACGCCGAAAAGGCCCAAACAAGGCTTCTGTACAACTTTTTGAAGTCACTGAGCTCAATTAATAACTTAAGAAAAAAGTTAGATTACAGTGGAACCTAATTAAAAGCTGTCACAAGCAAATAAATAATTCAACGGGTCCCACTTGTGCGTGCGCGCGCACGTGTGTGTGTGTGTGTGTGTGAGAGAGAGAGAGAGAGAGAGAGAGAGAGATAGAGAGAGAGAGACCCATCGGTCGATGCTCGTAAATACATCTTTCAGCCATATGCATTGCTGATGCTCAGTAAAAACTTATATAGTTGACATAATCATATAGAACATCATAGCACACTGAACTTGCATACAAAAATTTCATGCAGGCGGCACAATCAGGATGGAAGCAGTGGATCGCTACGGGTAGGGCTATGTTGAAACCAACGAAGTCATACATAACGGTTCATCGTCTTTATCAATGACGGGGAAATATCTTGAATGATGTGCAAAGAAAACAGACAGACAACACAATAAGTTCTGCTAGCACATTAAGTTGACGTACAACCCTTTCTAAAAAAAGTTCAGGTACAAAATTAGAACAGGTCACAATCAAATGTACTGGCATATCAGTGCTTCTCACCCATAGCTCGGGTTTAACTAGTATCTAACAAGATTCAGTTGTTACCTCAAATTAGAGCACATCCAGGCAGCCATCCCTGCCTCTTCTCCCAAAGAAGCAGTGGCCTCCGCCGCGCGATGGAGTAGGCCCTGTGCCATCCATCGTTCTGAGCAACACGGGGAAAGTCCGACGTTGACTCCTGTAATAGACGTCGTCGACGGACCCTGTCACCAGCGGCGGCGGCAAGACTTCGATTGATGGATTGACCACTTCCTTGACATGCACGAACACTCGATACATGTACATCCCTAACGTGGTCTGCGGCGGCCTTGGTTGCGACGAATAGTACAACCCCGGTTCCTGCACCGGTATCTCAACACCAATCACCTTCGGTATGGTGGACGGCTGCTTCATCCATGCCATAACCGTCAGAGCCCAGCTGTCTAGAGGAACAAACATACTTACGAGCTCACCTCCAAGGTCGTTGATAAGCTCGTTCATGGACTCGCTGTTCCAAGCACGTTGAGGCATGCCGTGGAAGGTAAGCTTTGTTAAAAACTCAAGCTCAGAGGGCACCGAGCCCCATCCTGGGTGCCACCGATCAAAGCTCACCAACGCGCCTTCGCAGAACAGACGCCGGGAAGATTCGAACACACGACTGCAGTCGAAAGTTGTCTGAAACCTGACGAAGAAGTCAGCCGGTGGCGGACAGACTTCGACGAGCAAGTCATTTATTTGGATGCCGTGCACAATGCCAAGAGCTTTGACAAGGTCGTCTGGCGAGACGGGAGGCCGGCCGCCGTTGATGGTTACCATCAGCACTTTGCCGGCAAACTGATCGTCAAGCGCCGCCATGCCATAGTTGAGCGACAGCATGCAGCGACCGAAGGCAGGACGGACCTCAGGATCTCCGGCTCGGAGATTCGCATTGACTAGCGACATGATAGTGCGCGTGAGTACAGGGAGTACAGGAGGGGGATTTGGGGGAACTGGAGTAGGAATTGAGATTCCAGAGGTGGGGGAGGGGCGGGAGACTGGGGATGAAAAGGTAGCACGAATTTCGATCACGCGCCAATATGCTCTCGGTGCGCAAGCGCACGAAAACACCGGTGGCGCCCACATGTCAACCTAAGAGTCCTTATTCTTTCTTTTTTGGAGAGCCCGGCCTTTTTTTTCAGGATCTTTTGAGAGCCCGGCCAGAGAGTCATAATTGACCTGTTTGGCATTGCGTTACTACTCGGCCCATATTCAACGGCACCTCACTGGCCCAAACAAGTGTACATCATCGAAAAGACATTGAGCTCAAATTATATAACTTGAAAAAAGGACATATACTCTAAACACTGGAGAATGGTGATGCCCTCATTTAGCCCACCAGTAGTTCGAGACAATAAACAGTTCGAGACAACTATATATACAACATTCAAACACTGACTAGTGACTACTACTGACATAAACAACAAGACATGATAGTTCATAAGAAGTCTTGCTACACCACCAAAACGCACCCATCTGCAGCGCTCAGACTCTCATGATCCAGACGAGAATGACATTCTAAACAGAAGCAACTATTACATAGTAAGAGTGACATAGACGAGGATGACCAAATGACAAGGAATATGCATAACAAAAGAAAGAACTACCCATCCAGAACAAGCAGCAAAGAAGTCATTCAAAGAGATGATCCAACACCATCATAATTTGCAGCCCCGCTTCAGCGACCAGTGATCCAGAGACACCATTACTCCACGCTTTCGATGCAACAACCCAATTACCTATCAACCTCAAGGCTTGAACCACATCACTGCCTGTCGTAATTGAGACATCCAAGGATCAAAGTTAATCCGGATGCCTTTGTCATTCTCACCTTCTTTTGGCTGGAGGTTGTATCATTGACAATCAGGGGAGTTTGCTCCCGAACTCCTAGGGCTCGCCGTGTAGACACAGTTTTCCATAGCAAACAGAGCCTCTCTGCCATCAAGGTCCTTGCCAACGGTGATCTCCTAGTTAATCGGATAATTGAGTCCGAGAAACAGAGAGTGTGAACCAAGGCTGTTTACCCGCCTCCAACTAAAAAATCCTAAAGGCCCCAACAAGCTGGTATCCTACTCATAGACGTAACAACACTGCCCGGATACTCACGTATTACACGGTGCTTGTATACAGTGGGGTTTTTGCAATATAAATTTTCCGGCTCATGTGTCCGAATGATCATCAGTCTTTTGCCGTTGTCTGATCGAGCAAGGAACCAGTTGTGCTTGGGCAGTAACCGTAGGGACACTGCATCATATCAAAAGGGACATGCATTGTTAATGTAAGATCAGCATTGTTCAGAGTATGAGTAGGATAATGCAAGAATCAACATTGATATGTCCCTGTTGGAACTGGGAGGAAAATACAGGGAAATGTATACTGGGTTCGAAAATATAGAAGTGCCATGCATGGTTATACTCATGTTATCTCGCAATCGATTCTTCATAGGAAACTACCATGTCATGCATGTTATGTAATCATGTTCTCTCCTCACAAACAAATTCTTCAAGGTAACTAACATACCATGCATTGTTATATACTCGTGTTCTGTGGGCAAATTTTTTGTGAGGATATTATTCTAGCCATTGATTGCTGAAGGGCGAATATAGGTATGTACACATGGTAAGCACTGCAGATTTCACTACTTCCAAATATAGAGTTCTCCATATGCACATTTACTTCCCTAATGTATGGTTAGATGAAACCAACAGTGTGGTGCATGTTTCTACATCATGAAAATGAGGAAACTAATATGGTCATTGATACACACTCATATTTAGTAGTAGTATATAGATTACTGTAAAATATGGATAATATCCATATATTCCTAACCGTTTGATTATTCAGGGTACAAATTGGCTATAATGACATGGTCACAATCGCATGAATTAACTCATTCCAAATATAGCTGATTTACGGGGTCTCTAATAAATTGCCATAGTTCTACTCAAATTCTGTTCAAACAGGGATATGCCAATCATCACAAAAAGTTCAAACAGTGTCATGGCGTCATCATTAATATGAGACGAAAACAACTTACACGCGCCGTCCCGGCAATACATGGCGCCATCTGCTTTGTCGATTGCGTAGATGATGCCATTGTGTTCAATACCATCACAGAAGTGTGTATCAGCTTTGACGATGATCCACTGCGAGCTGAGTTGTCTCCAGCTAAAGAAGGCACTGGCGTAAAGATAGGCGAGTCCGCAGTCAAACAAGGCAATTATCTTGAAGTCTACGTAATTTGCATGTCGTGTGGGCACTTGGCAAATTACAATCTTCTGCAAAACAAGGTCCGTCCAACTGACGTGGTAATCTAGATGACTTGGACCGCGATGGTAATACTCTATATAATCCAACAAAGGAAGGATAATCTCATGGGAGGTCTGGAAGTTCACGAGCACCAACTTTTTACCGTCTTCTCTGAAGGCAGCCATCCAGTGGGAGTTCATGCCGACCCAGTACATACCTGCCAAGAAGTTTCGGGTGATGGTGATCGGATCGACGTCAAGGGAAATGATGTACGGCGACCCACTACATACCTACAAAGAAGTTTCGGCTAATGGAGATTGGATTGAAGTCGAGGGGCATCATGTACGCCTCCGTATCATGGTGAGCCAATCTCGCAAGACCAGATAGCAGCAAGCAGAGTGTCTTGAAAAACTTAGGCCTCGCTTCGACGATGGCCGTGTGCATGTCCCTCGAGCATGCAGCCAGCCGCAGGGCGCTCAACATATCCATACATGAACAACAGAGGTCGAGGATGTCACTAGGGAGATTGCTCCAATCACGGCTCATATGGATGCTGTGTGGTTCACGTTCGGCCATGGTGGAGTTTGGAAGGTGGGGGTTTTTGGGGGCTTGATTTACGGGGGAGAAGGCTGTCGGTGCTAGAGCGGCTAGCGAGGGAGTAGTGGTACTGGGGGAGGCGAGTGAGGCGATGGTACACGGCGGCACAGTGAGATGGAGACAGAGACGGAGAAGGAGATGGAGATGGAGTGGTGCTATGGGAGCGGAGAGGGAGACGAGGCGAGGCGCCAATGTGCTGTACATCGGCGGTGACAAACTGCACAATGCACAGGGTGAGGCTGACTTTGGTAACCCGAACACGCCACCTGGACTAGTGTCAGGCACAGGGTGTTGTCACTTCACTGTGAGGACCGGATGAATAGTATTTTGACCATCAAGTGTACCACAATTGTACTACTACTACTACTAGTAGGAACATGAGTACTCCAGTATTGTATAGCGGAAATAGGTCTCCCGTGCTAGCATGCCTGTTCACTTCATCGTTCAGGTATCATCCATATTGCGAGCAGAATCAAATTCTTGTGCATGCCCAATCAACGCCCTGTCGTGATGCATGCACTGGTCGTTCTGGTGCATCAAGGACGGCATGCAGATCGTTCCACACTTCAGAAGAGGAAAAATGGAAAGGTAGAACGCGGCAGCAGAGGAAGAGAACGCTAGCTAATGAGGTTGGGAGGGGATCGAGCAGGAAGTTAATGCTCCACGCCTAAAGGTTTTGGGAAAACCTAATTTTCATAAGGTGACTTATACTCACTCTAAACGGAGGGAGTATTCCTTAACCAGAGAATGTTGTGTCTCCCACTCACACGCTAAAAAAAAGCTATGACACATTTTTTTATCTGTTTGCATAGGTCCCACCTATCAGGAAGGATGGGCACGTACACGAACATGTATGAATCATCAGCCTACCCGCATAGCCTTTTCGTTTAGTCTACCTAGCTATCTAATCAACTGCCTGCACGCCACTTCTCCCATTTACTTCTCCGTCGGGAACCGATTCTCCAAGGCTTCTTCACCTCCCCTTTGTCTTCATTTGCATCCAAAGCCCACTATGTTCACATTGTTTTAACCTCTTTAAATAATCATATACTACTTCAGTTAGACTAGCCATCTAATCCTAATTCTCCAAACCATAGCCCTCTGTTCCAGCGGTTCCAAATGGCGAAAGAGATCGATATGCAGGTTTTTAGCATCCAACATGTCCTCGTCGAAGGCTCGATGCACATAGTTGCCACCGTCACCGTCCACCCAAGGGTTGTTCGGTAGTAGATCAACAATGTATCCAACTCCCTCGAAAAGGTAGAGACGAGGGTCATCGGTCTCGACGCAGAGTACACGGAGCGTGCCCCTGGGAAGATCCAGCGCGCCACCGTCCTTCAGCTGTGCCTCGAAGATGATGTTTTGTTGTACCACATCATACACTCACCCTCCATACCAGGTGAGCTTCACGATTTCTTGTCTCGGGAGGACGTATACTTCTATGGGGCAGCCATCGAAGGGGACAAACAGAAGCTGGAGCCGTACAACCTTGATTTGAAAAGCATCGCTGACCTACAAACCAGAATCAAAATTCCTGTAGAATATTGTGATAAATAGACACCATCCTTATTTGACGTAGCAAATTTTGTGCTCGGTACAAATCTTCAGAAGGGTGACAAGACGGTGGCATTAAGGTCGTCTGGATGGGAGAATTATCCCTTCACGTATGAGCGGATAAAATATGCTGCCCTCGATGCCAGTGTGAGTTTCGAGATAGCTGCAAGGCCCAAAGAGCTTGTTGCGAAGCCGTCTCCCACAGAAAATGAGAACAAGAAGAAGAAGAAGAAGAAGAAGAAGAAGAAGAAGAAGAAGAAGAAGAAGAAGAAGAAGAAGAAAAGGCTGCACCAGCAGGAGGGCATTATGGATGGATGGACTATTTCCTCTCTTGTAAAAAAAATTATTCCCTCTCGGTGTATATTGATATAGATGGACTATTTCGATGGTGTGCATGTCTTTCGAACAGAGTAGTAGCATGGGTTCGCTTGACTATAAGGAACTATTTATCCACATATATAGCTTTCTCTGCTACTCCTTCCAGTGATCGGTATGCAGTGCATGTGTCCGTAGACATGACAGCTTGTCCATGGAAGTTCAACTACGGCGACCATCACGTTTCATCTCGCGATTCCCACGACGCCTCTCCAACCCATGGCACCACGTCACCCGACGTGCGCCTCACCCCTCTCGGCCACGCTGCCCCTCTGCCTTTGTGTGCATGACATGTGGGCGACCTAAAATGCGGCGAGAATCAAGTTTCTACCACAGCCACACGCGATTCCCACGACGCGCTTGAACCCATGACACCACACATCCCCCGACCTGCAGCTCATCCCTCTTGGCCCCACTGCCCCTCTGCCTTCGGGAGCATTACATGTGGACCAGTCACCTATCGGGTCCACATGTTATTGACTCAAAGGTAGGTGTAGTAAGGCGCTGAAGCTCAGTCCCGATGGCCCTGAGAGGGAAATGTAACTCCTGCACCAGGGCTTGTGGTGCTACCGCTGCACAAACTCGTGCCAAACTCGAGATTTGTTTCTTTACTATACATGCACGCAACGATTTAATGGACATTGTAATCTCAACATGTGACGGGGAGCTCTAAATTTGAATTTGAAACTTATAAAATGAAAATATTCAAAACAAATAAACTGGGAGAGAGGGAGTATATCATAGGATGTGTCCCATACAAAATAAGTCCCCTGGTTTGTCACCGCGAAGATGTGGTTAGAAAGGAGCACAATGTCTTCGTACTCGTACGGCAACAAATCAGTCGCAGACAGCATGGTCCGCCTTTGACCGCCATGTGCAAGGTTCGTGCTATCTTATTCAATCTCACCGTCGTTCCATCGTACCAATTCATGCGGTGGCCCGTTGCATGGCTGATCCCAATGTTGGACAAAGGTTCTACAGGAACGGTGTCACCGTTGTAAATGTTGTGCAAATTGATGTTGGTACCCTCCTGTTGGGGATATAACTACTAGGTATGACCCGCCAGAAGGAGCCGGGTCATACCTATAAGCATTCTTGAAGACCAAAGCTCAAGGTTGAGGATGGTGGTTTAGTAAAGTCCCAAAGGCCCAGAGGTGACTTAAGGCCCATAGTGTTAAACTGCCTTATTCATGTAACTTGTACTGTAAGGCAAAAAGTATTAAGAGACCGAGCCGGATGAAGTCTATAAGCCGGCCGGGACTCTGTAGAGCCACTGGGCGTCAACCTCAGTATATAAAGGGACGACCCGGCGGTGGTTCAGGATACGAAATAACAACTCGAGAGCTAGGTCAAGAGATTTGCTCCCTGGTTATTGAGACATACATAATCCCAATCACAACTAGACGTAGGCTTTACCTTCATCATAAGGGGCCGAACTAGTATAAAACCTCTCGTGTCTCTTGTCCTGATTAACCCCTTCAAGCTTCCTAGTTGCGATGGCTCTACGACTAAGTCCTTTCACTAGGACATCTGACGTGACAATTCCACGACAGTTGATGCTCACCGTGGGGCCAGCGCACGGTGGATTTGAGTTCTTGAAGGGCAGCTTTGAAGGGCTCAAGGGATACGCTGTGGGCCAGATGACCAAGAGTCATCGCGGCAAGCTATACATCAACGACGCAGGATGGGGCCCCGATGCCGGCTCGATTGAGTACGGGTACCGGGTCCCCTTCGGCGGAATCCACGTCTTCATCGGCAAGATCGGCGAGCCGGGCCCTGAGCCGAACATCTGCACCGACCTCGTCGAAACGGCTCAACGTGCGAGACCTGCCCGGACTCCACCAGCGGTGAAATGTGCCTTTGTGGGATGCATCCGTGGAGGACTCTCTAAAGGATCTGTTTTTGGGGGTGAGACGACCATCTTCTCCAATGGTGAGTCGTCCACAGGTGAGATGGATTCATTGTACCAACTGCAGGATGGCGGGCTTGGGGGCTGTTCCGATGGCAGCAGTATTCCGAATTGTCTTGAGCCGCCGAGCAGGGTCGGGATCTTCATGGCCGGCACCCAACCCATCCAAGACTCCACAACTGCGGCAGCCGTAACCTCCAGGTCAGTAGCAGCCAGGGCAGGAGGCCTTGTGCGTTCACCGGCCCAGGTGTTAATGGATCTCACCGACAAGTTTACCACCCAGTTAACCACCATAGTCAACCCGACGGATCAAGCCCGTCATGATGCAGAGGTGGCATAGTTAAAGTTGGATATGGCACAAGCTAAGGAAGACCTGGCAGCGGAAGATGTTAGGATAGCCGCAGAATGGGAGGCTCTAGATGTTCAGGCTCAGCAGATCCAGGTGAACGCTTTTCGGCTCACACAAGACCAGAACGCGGCTAATGAGGTCATGTGGAGAAGGTATCAGAAGACTCAGTCTCGACTTCCCCTGGTTTATGACCCTTAGAACCTTTTTAACACACCAGGAGCAGGACCCAGTAACCCGCCGTGGCTTACCCCACAGACAGGCAACCCGCCATGGCTCCCTCCGTGCACAGGAACGGACCATGTTGCGACACCCGGGGACGGAGCACCGTTTCAGCCGCCAGTGATGGGGCCTCCCCACGTGAACATGGCGCCACCTCAGTACGTACCAACACCCCCGGGTCATTACTCTAACCCATTGGAAAACATGATAGCGGCAGCAACCCGATTGGCGGCTCTCCCAATTGATGGCGACTCTCCGGCTGCGGTTGAAACCCACCGGGTTAGGGAACTTCTTCAGACGGCCTTAGCACAGCAGGAGGCATACTCATACAACCAAGACATGATCCACTCGACCCCTCGTCCAAGCCGAAGCCCGAGTTATAGCAGGCACATGGATTCAGCGGCCGTGTCAAGCAATGTTAGACGTCGTGATCAGTCGGGTGGGGGTAACCCGCCACGTCATGAGGCTGTTAACTTGGTAGATCAAGAGAGACTATGGCAAGAGACTGAACGGGCGGTTCAGCAGGCGGCAGAGCAAGCGGCTCAGTTGACGGCTTATCAGCCGTACCCGGTTTATCTGGCGACTTCTGTTGAGGCAGGTATAGCCACCCGGACCGGAGGAGCCCCATGTCTAGTGCCGGCTCTACGTAACGAGCGGTTGCCCAAAAATTTTAAAGGACCAAGGAAGGTGCCGAATTACACAGCCGACTTGCAGCCCGGGCATGGATTGAGAGCTATGAGATGGCTATGGAGCTGTTGGAGGTTACTGACGCAACAATGGCTAAGTATTTCACCATGATGTTAGATGGAACCTCCCGCACCTGGTTGAAAGGACAGCCACCTAATTCAATCAGTTCATGGGCGGAGTTAAAGACCCGGTTCATCCAGAACTTCAAAGACACGTGCAAGCAGCCCATGTCAATCGTGGATCTGAAGAATTGTAAGCAGGAAGAGGGTGAGTCTACAACCCATTGGGTACGCCGGGTTAAAGCCATAATACATTCATCTGATAAGATGGATGCCGGCTCCGGAGTCTTAGTGTTGGAGAAGAATTGCCGTTTCTTGCCTTTGAAACAAAAGCTGGGGTGGCTCAAACATGAGTGCAATGATATGGGCACGCTGATGGCGACTCTGGTCAAGGACGCTGATTCTGATAGTACCAAGGATCCCGAGTCTGATGATGAAAAGGCAGGGAAGGGAAAGAGGAATGGCAACGACAAGGGCTCTCAGCACAACCCGACAAATCAAGGAGGTAATAAACGTAAGGCTGATAGTAGTTTGGATTTTGTGGCTAACACCAGTGCACAGGGTCATAATCAGCGGCGCAAGGGAAGGCCACCTCCTCGATCCGGCGGGTCAGGACCCACACTTGAGCAGTTGTTGAATGAACCTTGTCCGAGACACGACACTAAGGAGAAGCCGGCTACACATTTGTGGAAAGACTGCACGATTATGAAGGCTTTCAAAAATTCCAACATGTTTGGCGGTAACAATGGCCCGGGCGGCTCAGGTGGCGGCGGTTTTCATGGCTCTGGCGGCGCGTCAAATCCCAATTTTCAAAATTCCCAGGGAAACCAGGGTGGACATAACCAGCAGGCTGGCCAGGGCAGTCAGCAGCAGCAGCAAGGTGGATACCAGAGCAATCCAAAGTAGTTGAACAGTGGGCAATACCATGTGTTTACCAGCAGTTTCTGTAAACGGGACCAGAAGCTTCATAAGAGGGCCGTGAATGCGGTTGAGCCGGCAAATCTGAGGTGGTCTGAGCAGCCTATCGTATGGAGTAGAGAGGATCACCCTCCCCGGGTGGACAATGCGGGTCACTTAGCCCTGGTCATGGCCCCTCAAGTGGGTGGATACAAGTTCACCAAGGTGCTCATGGATGGAGGCATCAACATCAATATCCTTTATTATGAGACCTTCCGTCGCATGGAGCTAACTGATAAGAGCCTTAAGAAGTCCAACACCGTTTTCCATGGAGTTGTACCTGGTAAGTCGGCGTATCCGGTCGGCAAGATAGAGTTGGAGGTAGCATTTGGGGATGAATATGATTCCAAAGCTGAGAAATTGATGTTTGAAGTAGTTCAGATCAAGAGCCCGTATCATGCTCTGTTTGGGCAGCCGGCTTACGCCAAGTTCATGGCACGGTCATGTTATATGTATTTGCAGCTCAAGATGCCAGGTCATAAGGGAACCATTACAGTGCATGGGAGCCGCAAGGTGGCTCTGGAATGTGAAGAGGGTGACGCGGCTTATGCTGAGTCGGTCTGTGCGACGGAAGAGTTAAAATTCTACAAGGACAATGTTGACCCGGCGGATATGACATCCTTAAAGAAGCCAACTACGGAGCATGAGCCGGTCATGAAATTTAAGTCGGCGGATGAGACTAAGCTTGTAGATTTTGTCCCAGGCGATTCATCCAAGCAGTTCAGTATCAGTGCTAATTTGGATCCCAAATAGGAAAGCGCGCTCATCGAGTTCATTCGTGAGAATCGGGACATTTTTGCATGGAAGCCATCTGACATGCCGGGTGTACCGAGAGAACTCGCTGAGCACACACTTAATATCGATCCAAAGTTTAAGCCGGTCAAGCAATTCCTTTAGCGGTTTAATGAGGAGAGAAGGAAAGCTATCGGTGAGGAAGTGGCCCGGCTCTTGGCAGCTAGGTTCATCATTGAGGTGTTTCATCCAGAGTGGCTGGCTAACCCGGTGCTTGTTCTTAAGAAAAATGGCACTTGGCGTATGTGTGTAGATTACATGGATTTAAACAAGGCTTGTCCCGCTGATCCTTATGCTCTCCCTCGTATTGATCAGATCATGGATGCTATGGCGGGTTGTGAGTGTTTGAGCTTTCTGGATGCTTACTCTGGTTATCATCAGATCAAGATGGCTGTTAAGGACCAGGAGAAGACGACGTTCATTACTCCGTTTGGAGCCTTCTGCTATGTTTCAATGCCTTTTGGGCTCAAGAGTGCCCATGCGACTTACCAGCTATGCGTGCAGAATTGTCTTCATAATCAGATTGGACGCGATGTTCATGCTTATGTGGATGACATAGTGGTTAAATCCAGAGAGAAAGAGACCTTGATTGATGATTTCAAGGAAACCTTTGATAATCTCCGGGTTTACAATATGATGCTTAACCCGGCCAAGTGTGTTTTTGGTGTGCCCGCAGGCAAGCTTTTGGGCTTTCTGGTCTCTAACAGAGGCATCGAAGCTAACCCGGAGAAGATCAAAGCCATCACCTCTCTGGACAAACCAGCATGTATCAATGATGTTCAACGTTTGGCTGGTCGTATCGCTGCTTTAAGCCGGTTCATAAGCCAGTTAGGGGAGAAGGCTATACCGCTGTATCGGATGAAGAAGAAGACGAATAGCTTTACTTGGAGTGACGCTGCCAATACTGGTTTTGAAGATCTGAAGAGACAGTTGGCTGAGCCGCCGGTTCTTGCTGCTCCCATTGACAAGGAACCCTTGTTATTATACGTGGCTGCTAACACGTATGCTGTCAGCGTGGTTATTGTGGTGGAACGCAAGGAGGGCTGGCAAAGAGCACCCAGTTCAGCGGCCGGTTTACTACATCAGTGAGGTACTGATTGAGTCCATGCAGCGATATCTGCACTGGCAGAAGCTTGTCTATGGGGTGTTCATGGCCAGCCGGAAGCTTAAGTAGTATTTCTTGGGCCACCCCATCACTGTGGTTAGTTCTGCCCCCCTTGGGGGATATTATTCAGAACAGAGAGGCCACAGGGCGAGTCGCCAAATGGGCCATTGAGCTTGGGCCTCATGGTTTAAAATATGTGCCACGCACTGCTATTAAATCTCAAGCGCTGGTGGATTTCATCAATGATTGGACAGAGCTGCAGATGCCTGAGGAAAATCCAGACAATACCTATTGGACAATTCATTTTGACGGGTCTAGGCAATTGGAAGGCTCGGGGGCTGGAGTTATTTTGGCTTCCCCTCGGGGTGATAAGTTTTGTTATGTATTCCAGTTGATGTTTCCTTGTACTAACAACGCAACTGAGTATGAAGCCTTGCTCCATGGTCTCCGGATGGCTAAAGAGATGAATTTAAGCCGGGTAAGGTGCTTCGGCGACTCAGATGTGACGCCCCCGATTCAATCATACACTAATCATGCACGCAAACGTGTACGATCAAGATCAGGGACTCACGGGAAGATATCACAACACAACTCTAAAAACATAAATAAGTCATACAAGCATCATAATACAAGCCAGGGGCCTCGAGGGCTCGAATACAAGTGCTCGATCATAGACGAGTCAGCGGAAGCAACAATATCTGAGTACAGACATAAGTTAAATAATGCAAGCAAGCAAGAATTTCAAGAGCAATAGGTTGTGAAATACATGAATCAACTGGGAAAGAATGGATACTTATGGGATTAACCATAATGCAAGCAAGCAAGAATTTCAAGAGCAATAGGTTGCTCAGGATTTTCGGAAGATCAAATGGTATTTCAAAGACAGTTGTGAAATACATGAATCAACTGGGAAAGAATGGATACTCGATAAGTGCGAGATCGAATGGTATTTCGAAGACAGTTGTGAAATACATGAATCAACTGGGAAAGAATGGATACTCGATAAGTGCAAGAAATTATCCGTAGGGTATTCAGGTGGCAAAGAACTGCAGGGCAGTAGGCACAAAGTATTCTCAAAACTATAGAGAGAATTTTGGGGGTATCTTGTAATAACAAGATCAGCGGGGAATGATTGTATGAATGGCAAGTGTATGCAGTTTTCATAGGGGTTGATCGTGTAAGGAAATTGCAAATGCGATGGCACAAAGACTCGAGAGAACATCGTAGAGTAACTTCGTAATCTTCTAGTGCAGCAGGCGATCATCTGAAATGAGGGGCTCTTCGGGAGAAAGTATTTTCGAGAACCTAAAGTTAGTTTTGTTTTTAGCAAAATCATTTAACCCGAATAGAAGAGAGCTCAGAGTCCCAGAGTATAGACGAGGAATAAAAGATCCTAATGTCACCCAATGGCAACGTGGGCCCATGGGCCGCACAACCATGTTAGTAAAAGTTTTGCAATGACTAGACTCAACTTCGGCCAAGGAGTTGGAAAGGGGATTCCTACAGGCAGTCGGCTCTGATACCAACTTGTGACGCCCCCGATTCAATCGTACACTAATCATGCACGCAAATGTGTACGATCAAGATCAGGGACTCACGGGAAGATATCACAACACAACTCTAAAAACATAAATAAGTCATACAAGCATCATAATACAAGCCAGGGGCCTCGAGGGCTCGAATACAAGTGCTCGATCATAGACGAGTCAGCGGAAGCAACAATATCTGAGTACAGACATAAGTTAAACAAGTTTGCCATAAGATGGCTAGCACAAACTGGGATACAATCGAAAGAGGCGTAGGCCTCCTGCCTGGGATCCTCCTAAACTACTCCTGGTCGTCGTCAGCGGGCTGCACGTAGTAGTAGGCACCTCCGGTGTAGTAGGAGTCATCGTCGACGGTGGCGTCTGGCTCCTGGGCTCTGACATCTGGTTGCGACAACCAGGTAGAAGGGAAAGGGGAAAAAGGGGGAGAAAAGCAACCGTGAGTACTCATCTAAAGTACTCGCAAGCAAGGAGCTACACTACATATGCATGGGTATATGTGTAAAGGGCCATATTAGTGGACTGAACCGCAGAATGCCAGAATAAGAGGGGGATAACTAATCATGTCGAAGACTACGCTTCTGGCAGCCTCCGTCTTGCAGCATGTAGAAGAGAGTAGACTGAAGTCCTCCAAGTAGCATCGCATAGCATAATCCTACCCGGCGATCCCCTCCTCGTCGCCCTATTAGAGAGCGATCACCGGGTTGTATCTGGCACTTGGAAGGGTGAGTTTTATTAAGTATCCGGTTCTAGTTGTCATAAGGTCAAGGTACAACTCCAAGTCGTCCTGTTACTGAAGATCACGGCTATTCGAATAGATTAACTTCCCTGCAGGGGTGCACCACATAACCCAACACGCTCGATCCCATTTGGCCGGACACACTTTCCTGGGTCATGCCCGGCCTCGGAAGATCAACACGTCGCAGCCCCACCTAGGCACAATAGAGAGGTCAGCACGCTGGTCTAAATCCTATGCACGCAGGGGTCTGGGCCCATCGCCCATTGCACACCTGCACGTTGCGTACGCGGCCGGTGAGCAGACCTAGCAACCTCCATTACAAAGGAATTTGCGTTAACGCAGTCCAACCCGACGCGCGCCGCTCAGTCGCTGACGTCACGAAGGCTTCGGCTGATACCACGACGCCGAGTGCCCATAACTGTTCCCGCGTAGTTGGTTAGTGCGTATAGGCCAGTAGCCAGACTCAGATCAAATACCAAGATCTCGTTAAGCGTGTTAAGTATCCGCGAGCGCCGAACAGGGCCAGGCCCACCTGTCCCCTAGGTGGTCTCAACCTGCCCTGTCGCTCCACCACAAAGTAACAGTCGGGGGCCGTCGGGAACCCAGGCCCACCTCTACCGGGATGGAGCTACCTGTCCTTTCAGCCCCCTCATCAGAATCACTTGCGGGTACTCATCAAGCTGACCCGACTTTAGTCACCATCTGTACAGTATGTATGTATGTATAGTATATACCCGCGATCACCTCCCGAGTGATCACATCCCAATAGTATAGCAAGGCAGACTGACAAGAATTTAGGGCCAATGATGATAAACTAGCATCCTATACTAAGTATTTAGGATTGCAGGTAAGGTATCAACAGATGTAGCAACAATGTCAGGCTATGCATCAGAATAGGATTAACGGAAAGCAATAACATGCTACACTACTCTAATGCAAGCAGTATAGAGGAGAATAGGCGATATCTGGTGATCAAGGGGGGGGGGCTTGCCTGGTTTCTCTGGCAAGGAGGGGTCGTCAACAACGTAGTCGATCGGGGCACCAGCAGCGGCACCAGTCTCGTAGTCTATCGGAGAGAAGAGGGGGAAGAAACAATGAATACAATGCAAACAGATGCATATCGATGCATGACAAGACAAGTAATGGTGCTAGGTGTGCCCTAATGCGGTAGGAGGTCATACCGGTGAAGGGGGAAAACATCCGGGAAAGTATTCCCGGTGTTTTGCGTTACTGGACAGATGAACCGGAGGGGGAAAGTTGCGTGTTCGATATGTTAGGGAGGTGTGGCGGATGAACGGGCTGCGTATCCGGATTCGTCTCGTCGTTCTGAGCAACTTTCATGTAGAAAACTTTTTCATCCGAGCTACGGTTTAATTTCTATTAATTTTCAAAGTTTTATCAATATTCTGAAATTACTATTAATTCGAAAATAAAGACTAAAAAGCTACGGGTACCCAGCTCTGCATACACGGAAGTGTACTAGAGGCTGACAGGTGGGCCAGTCTGTAGTTGACTGGTCCACGGTTGACTGGTCAAAAAGCCTAGTGGGACCCCGATGTCAGTGACTAAGATTTAATTAACACATTATCTATTTTTTAAGGGTTGGATTATTTAAGCTATGGGCCCCACTTGTCATAGGGCTAGGGTTAGATTAATTAGGGCCATTAGTGGCTTAACCACATGGCCACGTCAGCACTTCACGGCGGCTAACCGCCGACGCTAAACAGGGGCGGCAGAGCTCGGCGGCCGGCCATCTCCGGCGACGGATGGAGCTGTGGGTGGGCTCGGCAGGCGCATCGCGACGAGGGGCACCGGATGGTGGCCGTGGGGGCTGCTGGAGGTGGGCTGCAGGGGTGCCGGCGTTGAGCGGAGCAGCGCGGGGCTCGGCCTCGCAGCGGGCACGCCGTGCGTAGGGAGCAGGGCGCTGCCGCGGGGAGCGGCAGGCGTGAGCGGGCGCCAGCAAGCGTGAGGCCAGAACATCCCAGGGGCCAGGGAGCACGATGGCGCAGCAGAGGGGCCGCGTCGACCGCGAGCTCGTGGTGAGCTCGAACATGGGGAATTCGCGGGCGAACGGAAGCATAGGGGGGTCAGGGGAGGAAGGTAAGCTCACGGGGCCCTGTAGTCGTGCGAAAGCGAGCTCGGGGAGGGCTTGCCGCAGTCGGAATCGTCGGCGAGGTCGACAACGTCCGAGGAGGAAGAAGACGGCATGGTGGTGATGTAGTGGTTCCGGCGTGGTCTCGTGGGCGAGGGAGACGTAGTGGTCGACGCAGGATCTCCAGGACTAGTCAGAGGGGTGCGGGGACGACGGTGGCCACGGCGAAGCGAGGTCGTCGGAGACGGGCGCGTCGGCCCTTCCTCCAGATCGGCAGAGGGGGAAAGGTGGATCTGGGCGAGAGGGGCGAGGTGAGTGGGGTTGAGTGGGGAGGTGGGGAGACCGAGGAGGCGCGGGGAGGCGCCTTATCCCCTCCCAGCGTCGACGCCGGCGAGGTGGTCGGGGGCAACCCGCCCCTGTAGCGACTCGGTCACGTGAACAGGGAGAGGGGAGGGATCGCCAGGGTGGGCCGGCTGGGTTGGCCACTTCCCCGACGGGCCAAAAGCACAGGGGGTTTTCTCCCTTTCCTTTTTTTTGTATTATTTCTTTTCTGTTTGATTACATTCATCAATCTGTTTTAGTTTTGTAAAATATTTTTGGAGTACCTAAATTAGTTCTACTAAGTACAACACTGCCACAAAAAGTTTAAACCTCAAATAAAATGGTTTAATATTTTATAATTAATAAAAGGCATTTATCTAATTGTTTTTGCTACTGTTTTATTTAGTTTAGTGCATTTAAATATTTTTGTAAAGACTTGGTTTACCCACCTATATTACTTATGAATTATTTGGCACATCCCGAACATTTTAGTTTTAATATTTGAAAACCTTTAATTCTTTGACTTGATTTTGAATTCGAATTTGAATCGGTTTCGAACCAACGTGAGTTTAAGAACAGTAGTCGTGGTGACGTGGCCATTAGCAGGGAATTACTGTAGCTTGATTATCCGGGCGTCACAATTCTCCTCCACTACAAGAAATCTCGTCCCGAGATTTAGGAGGGGAGCAAGGGGGAGGGATTGGGTTACGAAAAAAATCTAACGGATCTCCTCGGTCTTGGTTGCTCTTCTCGAAGAGGTCGATCCATTACGTTGAAGTCTTTATTTCTCCGCTCCAGGTCATCATGATCAATTCGTCATCCTTTCTTCGGGATCTCCATCGTCCTACGAATGCGACCAAGGGGAAAAACTCTGGAAGAACGCGTCTCCACAAAGCTGGGCATATGACGGTGAACTCAATGGGAAATACACAAGGTACCCCACGAGTTGTATTTCAGTGAATTCGTTGAGTGCAATATACGATGGTACCAAAGTTTCAAACGGGTAGGCAATCATACGATGACTAGACAGAAGCTGGAATGGGGGATTGAACCACAAGAATAACATGGTGTTTGATTCCAGGATGAACAATGGTATAGCATTCAGCTCGTGAATCACATACGAAGGCAGGTGCAAAGGATACATTAGAATCCGGGTTATAAAGAAGAGTCAGGTTTCGATCCTATGGAACTGTGGGTTATGGGCCCACCATGTGGGGTAAAACCAGGAAGGGTGCCAACATTTGCACGGTCATGATAGCAAGGCAGGTCAGAGGATAGCCTGTCAGTTATGTTGGCAACAACGCTGGTACCAAGGGCGAGGGACGAAGAGAACCATTTTCCTGCTCGTTAAGACGAGGCAGACCAATAGGCAAAGTTCTCGTCCATCGGCGGCTACCGGAATGTCATCAACAATAGTATCAAGGTCTTTCTGATAGAGTTGTACACCGAGGTGCTTACAAAAGCGATGACTTATTACTGCTTAGATCATATGGATCACATGGGAGGTTAAACCAAACAATGGAAAGGAAAATATGATTACCAAGTTAAACAGAACAATGGAAAGGAAAATGTGTTTAAACACATATTTCAAGGGTATATCCTTCCCAAGGGCAATTAGAGCATGATATCCAAGACAGGATATAATGTAGAAAACTCTTTAGGTACGGGAGAGAATTTTCATGACATTACCCATATAGCGGTGTTTGGATAATTGAGCAGGAAACATTTAACATTGGGCTTCAAATGTTCCTGTTGAAAATCGGAGTACCATAGACATGCTTCGAGATAGCATTGACATGGTCAACAGGTGAAGGTCAGACTTTGGAAA
Source organism: Triticum dicoccoides (assembly GCF_002162155.2). NCBI lineage: Eukaryota > Viridiplantae > Streptophyta > Magnoliopsida > Poales > Poaceae > Triticum > Triticum dicoccoides. The sequence continues at coordinate 309,882,393 of NC_041385.1, read as the reverse complement.
CAAAAAGGATCCATCAGGAACAACTTATAGAATAAATCTTACTGGGTCATATAAAGACCAATGTTATAACTCTTGGAAATATGTTCCAACCATCATATCTGACCGAGGTTCAGATCCGATTGGTGTCAGGAAACCTCCGTCTTAGGATGCCTGAGAAGAAAAGGTGCAATGCAATTGACGAGATAACATTATAGGATTCTCGGGCAATGAACTATGGAAGCGAGTTCGAAGACAAGGATTCATCATCATTAAACCAAGGAGATGATGAGAGGGTGGCTGATGGAATCAGCGGCAATTTTATCGAGATTAACAAAAGATGGATTTCCACAATTATGTGAACAAGGAGATAACATTTGTCAGATCAAATGGTATAATGATGTATGCTCGAGGAAAACATACACAATTAAACATTGGTTGAAATGTGCACCCGAAATCTGGGCTAGGTAGCACAAACAATGTTAGAATGGCGGTTCAATAACCAATGGTCTAAGAATGAAATGTTGACCATTAACTTCAAAGAAATAAGGTTGCCAGAAGTTTTAAAATTACTAGTCCATCTGTCGGTATTCCGTTTAGGAACAACACAGGGACCAAGAAAAGAATGGTGATGGTGAAGTATCACTTATATCAAGAATTCTCAAGAGGTGGTGAAATTCTCACAACATCCTTGACAAAAGGCAGTAATACTTCAAGGTAGATCATAATACGGGCTGGATAGTAAGTTGCATCCATAACATGAACAAGTTTGTGATGAAAGGAAGGTAAGGATGTTGTTGATGGTAACTGAAATTACCAAGGAACGAGGATGGCACTTATCATCAAGAATTTTGGTTGTGAAGGACATTGTCGGATAATAACCCGGCAATGGGTATGGCGGTCCACAACGGGGCTGATGTGAGTATCGGTACTCAATCAAAGGAAGAAGGAACGCCCAGGCATCGGATTATAGAAACAACTGACTAATTCGAAGCTTAATGCAAAGAAATTTTATGATTTCGAAATAGAGGGATCAGAAGCAATCATTCTGATCGAAAATGAATAAGTTCAATAGACTTAGAAGCACAAACGATCAAGGCATTGATTGGTCAAGAACCTGCTCATATCCAAATGACGTTTGGGTCAGAAGGATGAATTCTAGAATCTGACTGAGGATTGCGAGCGCTCGCAACATATTGAATCAACAGACTCAAAATGATAATAACAAGGGATGCCAATAAGATTACGAGACTTAAGGGATTAACCATAATGCAAGCAAGCAAGAATTTCAAGAGCAATAGGTTGCTCAGGATTTTCGGAAGATCGAATGGTATTTCAAAGACAGTTGTGAAATACATGAATCAACTGGGAAAGAATGGATACTCGATAAGTGCGAGATCGAATGGTATTTCGAAGACAGTTGTGAAATACATGAATCAACTGGGAAAGAATGGATAATCGATAAGTGCGAGAAATTATTTGTAGGGGTATTCAGGTGGCAAAGAACTGTAGGGTAGTAGGCACAAAGTATTCTCAAAACTATAGAGAGAATTTTGGGGGTATCTTGTAATAACAAGATCAGCGGGGAATGATTGTATGAATGGCAAGTGTATGCAGTTTTCATAGGGGTTGATTGTGTAAGGAAATTGCAAATGCGATGGCACAAAGACTCAAGAGAACATCGTGGAGTAACTTCGGAATCTTCTAGCACAACAGGCAATCATCTGAAATGAGGGGCTCTCCGGGTGAAAGTATTTTCGAGAACCTAAAGTTAGTTTTGTTTTTAGCAAAATCATTTAACCCGAATAGAAGAGAGCTCAGAGTCCCAGAGTATAGACGAGGAATAAAAGATCCTAATGTCGCCCAATGGCGACGTGGGTCCATGGGCCGCACAGCCATGTTAGTAAAAGTTTTGCAATGACTAGACTCAACTTCGGCCAAGGAGTTGGAAAGGGGATTCCTACAGGCAGTCGGCTCTGATACCAACTTGTGACGCCCCCGATTCAATCATACACTAATCATGCATGCAAACGTGTACGATCAAGATCAGGGACTCACGGGAAGATATCACAACACAACTCTAAAAACATAAATAAGTCATACAAGCATCATAATACAAGCCAGGGGCCTCGAGGGCTCGAATACAAGTGCTCGATCATAGACGAGTCAGCGGAAGCAACAATATCTGAGTACAGACATAAGTTAAACAAGTTTGCCATAAGATGGCTAGCACAAACTGGGATACAATCGAAAGAGGCGCAGACCTCCTGCCTGGGATCCTCCTAAACTACTCCTGGTCGTCGTCAGTGGGCTGCACGTAGTAGTAGGCACCTCCGGTGTAGTAGGAGTCGTCGTCGATGGTGGTGTCTGGCTCCTGGGCTCTGACATCTGGTTGCGACAACCAGGTAGAAGGGAAAGGGGAAAAAGGGGGAGAAAAGCAACCGTGAGTACTCATCCAAAGTACTCGCAAGCAAGGAGCTACACTACATATGCATGGGTATATGTGTAAAGGGCCATATCAGTGGACTGAACTGCAGAATGCCAGAATAAGAGGGGTATAACTAATCCTGTCGAAGACTACGCTTCTGGCAGCCTCCGTCTTACAGCATGTAGAAGAGAGTAGACTGAAGTCCTCCAAGTAGCATCGCATAGCATAATCCTACCCGGCGATCCCCTCCTCGTCGCCCTATTAGAGAGCGATCACCGGGTTGTATCTGGCACTTGGAAGGGTGAGTTTTATTAAGTATCTGGTTCTAGTTGTCATAAGGTCAAGGTACAACTCCAAGTCATCCTGTTACCGAAGATCACGGCTATTCGAATAGATTAACTTCCCTGCAGGGGTGCACCACATAACCCAACACGCTCGATCCCATTTGGCCGGACACACTTTCTTGGGTCATGCCCGACCTCGGAAGATCAACACGTCGCAGCCCCACCTAGGCACAACAGAGAGGTCAGCACGCTGGTCTAAATCCTATGCGTGCAGGGGTCTGGGCCCATCGCCCATTGCACACCTGCACGTTGCGTACGCGGCCAGTGAGCAGACCTAGCAACCTCCATTACAAAGGAAGTTGCGTTAACGCAGTCCAACCCGGCGCGCGCCGCTCAGTCGCTGACGTCACGAAGGCTTCGGCTGATACCACGACACCGAGTGCCCATAACTGTTCCCGCTTAGTTGGTTAGTGCGTATAGGCCAGTAGCCAGACTCAGATCAAATACCAAGATCTCGGTAAGCGTGTTAAGTATCCGCGAACGCCGAACAGGGCCAGGTCCACCTGTCTCCTAGGTGGTCTCAACCTGCCCTGTCGCTTCGCCACAAAGTAACAGTCGGGGGCCGTCAGGAACCCAGGCCCACCTCTACCGGGATGGAGCCACCTGTCCTTTCAACCCCCTCATCAGAATCACTTGCGGGTACTCATCGAGCTGACCCGACTTTAGTCACCATCTGTATAGTATGTATGTATGTATGTATAGTATATACCCGTGATCACCTCCCGAGTGATCACGGCCCAATAGTATAGCAAGGCATACTGACAAGAATGTAGGGCCAATGATGATAAACTAGCACCCTATACTAAGTATTTAGGATTGCAGGTAAGGTATCAATAGATGTAGCAACAATGTCAGGCTATGCATCAGGATAGGATTAACGGAAAGTAGTAACATGCTACACTACTCTAATGCAAGCAATATAGAGGAGAATAGGCAATATCTGGTGATCAAGGGGGGGGGGGCTTGTCTGGTTGCTCTGGCAAGGAGGGGTCATCAACAACGTAGTCGATCGGGGCACCAGCAGCGGCGTCAGTCTCGTAGTCTATCGGAGGGAAGAGGGGGAAGAAACAATGAATACAATGCAAACAGATGCATATCGATGCATGACAAGACAAGTAACGGTGCTAGGTGTGCCCTAACGCGGTAGGAGGTGATACCGGCGAAGGGCGAAAACACCCGGGAAAGTATTTTATTGGATAGATGAACCGGAGGGGGAAAGTTGCGTGTTCTATATGTTAGGGAGGTGTGGCGGATGAACGGGCTGCGTATTCGGATTCGTCTCGTCGTTCTGAGCAACTTTCATGTAGAAAACTTATTCATCCGAGCTACGGTTTAATTTCTATTAATTTTCAAAGTTTTATCAATATTCTGAAATTACTATTAATTCGAAAAAAAGACTAAAAAGCTATGGGTACCCAGCTCAAGGAAACGGAAGTGTACTAGAGGCTGACAGGTGGGCCAGTCTGCAGTTGACTGGTCCACGGTTGACTGGTCAAAAAGCCTAGTGGGACCCCGATGTCAGTGACTAAGATTTAATTAACACATTATCTATTTTTTTAAGGGTTGGATTAGTTAAGCTATGGGCCCCACTTGTCATAGGGCTAGGGTTAGATTAATTAGGGCCATTAGTGGCTTAACCACGTGGCCACGTCAGCACTTCACGGCGGCTAACCGCCGACGCTAAACAGGGGCGGCAAAGCTCGTCGGCCGGCCATCTCCGGCGACGGCTGGTGCTGTGGGTGGGCTCGGCAGGCGCATCGCGACAAGGGGCACCGGATGGTGGCCGTGGGGGCTGCTGGAGGTGGGCTGGAGGGGCGCCGGCGTTGAGCGGAGCAGCGCGGGGCTCGGCCTCGCAGCGGGCACGCCGTGCGTAGGGAGCAAGGCGGTGCCGCGGGGAGCGACAGGCGTGAGCGGGCGCCAACAAGCGCGAGGCCAGAACATCCCAGGGGCCAGGGAGCATGATGGCGCAGCAGAGGGGCCGCGTCGACCGCGAGCTCGCGGTGAGCTCGAACATGGGGAATTTGCGGGCGAACGGAAGCACAGGGGGGGGGTCAGGGGAGGAAGGTAAGCTCACGGGGCCCTGTAGTCGTGCGAAAGCAAGCTCGGGGAGGGCTTGCCGCAGTCGAAATCGTCGGCGAGGTCGACGATGTCCGAGGAGGAAGAAGACGACATGGTGGTGATGTAGTGGTTCCGGCGTGGTCTCGTGGGCGAGGGAGACGTAGTGGTCGACGCAGGATCTGCAGGACTAGTCGGAGGGGTGCGGGGACGATGGTGGCCACGGCGAAGCGAGGTTGTCGGAGACGGGCGCTCCGGCCCTTCCTCCAGATCGGCAGAGGGGGAAAGGTGGATCTGGGCGAGAGGGGCGAGGTGAGTGGGGTTGAGTGGGGAGGTGGGGGGACCGAGGAGGCGCGGGGAGGCGCCTTATCCCCTCCCAGCGTCGACGCCGGCGAGGTGGTCGGGGGCAACCTGCCCCTGTAGCGACCCAGTCGCGTGAACAGGGAGAGGGGAGGGATCGCCAGGGTGGACCGGCTGGGTTGGCCACTTGCCCGACGGGCCAAAAGCACAGGGGGTTTTCTGCCTTTCCTTTTTTTGTATTATTTCTTTTCTGTTTGATTACATTCATCAATCTATTTTAGTTTTGTAAAATATTTTAGTAGTACCTAAATTAGTTCTACTAATTACAACACTGCCACAAAAAGTTTAAACCTCAAATAAAATGGTTTAATATTTTATAATTAATAAAAGGCATTTATCTAATTGTTTTTGCTACTGTTTTATTTAGTTTAGTGCATTTAAATATTTTTGTAAAGACTTGGTTTACCCACCTATATTACTTATGAATTATTTGGCACATCCCGAACATTTTAGTTTTAATATTTGAAAACCTTAAATTCTTTGACTTGATTTTGAATTCGAATTTGAATCGGTTTCGAACCAATGTGAGTTTAACAACAGTAATCGTGGTGACGTGGCCATTAGCAGGGAATTACTGTAGCTTGATTATCCGGGCGTCACATCAGATCTAGTGGCTCAGCAAGTATCAGGCAAGTGGGATTCAAAGGATCCTCTCATGGCGGCTTATCGCCGGGAGGTTGATGCAATTGCGGGGAACTTCAAGGGTTATCAGGTGGAAAACATTGACCGTAGAAAGAACGAGGCGGCTGACGCCTTAAGCCGGTTGGGATCTCAGCGTAAGCCGGTGCCGCCTAATACTTTCTTCGATATTTTGCATAACCCTTCTGTCAAGCTACCTACAGAGGAAGATTTGGCTGTTCCTGACACTGAAGCACAATTGGTGGCGGCTCTTCATATCATTCCAGATTGGACGGTGGCATATCTGGCTTATGTGACACGGGGCGAGTTGCCTGAGGATGAAACCTTGGCCAGACAGATAACCCGGCGGTCTAAGTCCATGACGATTATCAATGGCGAGTTGCATCATTGCAGTGTCAGGGGCTTTTCAGCGTTGCATCTCTCCTGAAGAAGGCCAAGAAATTCTCCGTGAGATTCATGAAGGAGATTGCGGTCATCATGCTGGGTCAAAATCTCTCGTGGCTAAGGCTTTTTGTCATGGGTTTTATTGGATGACGGCTCATGCTGACGCAGAGGATCTGGTCAGTAAATGTGACGGTTGTCTGAAGTTCTCAAGACTGGCTCATGTGCCGGCTCAAGAGTTGAGGATGATTCCAATTACTTGGCCGTTCGCAGTCTGGGGGCTTGGCATGGTTGGGCCTTTCAAAAGATCCAAAGATAAAAAGACTCACCTCTTGGTGCAGTTGATAAATTCACAAAGTGGGTTGAGGCAGAGCCGGTCAGTAAGTGTGATGCAGCCACGGCGGTTCAATTCATGAAAAAGGTGATATTTCATTTTGGTTTTCCACACAACATTATAACTGACAATGGCACTAATCTGTCTAAAGGCGCCATGGAGGAATTCTGTCAACGTGAGCATATCCGGCTTGATGTTTCATCAGTAGCTCACCCTCAGTCCAATGGTCAAGCCGAGAGAGCCAATCAAGAGATCCTGAAAGGCATTAAGCCCCGGCTTTTTGTCCCCCTGCAACGGACGCCGGGTTGTTGGGTTGAGGAGTTACCTTCTGTGTTATGGAGCATCAACACTACTCCTAACAGATCTATGGGTTATACGCCTTTCTTCATGGTCTACGGAGCTGAGGTGGTTCTCCCTAGTGACATCCGTCATGATTCACCTCGTGTGGCGGCTTATGTCGAGGAAGACAATGAACAGGTGCGCCAGGATTCTCTTGATCTATTAGATGAACATCGAGACTTGCAGCAGCTCATTCGACGATTTATTAATAGGACTTGTGCCGTTATCACAGCCGCTGAGTTAAATCTAGATCCTTTCAGGAAGGTGATTTAGTGCTCCGGCTCATCCAGGATCAAACTGATGCTCACAAGTTATCCCCACCTTGGGAAGGGCCATTTTTGGTCAGCAAGAACTTGAACAACGGGTCATATTACCTTATTGACGTTCGAGAGCACAAAGACTCACGTCAGTCGGAGGAAGAGACCCGGAGGCCGTGGAATATTGCTCATCTCCGGTCCTACTACACTTAAGCTATAGGCTCCACTGATGTATATATTTTGCCAATGTATATATTATGATAAATAATAAAGCACGACCTCTGTCCTTTTTCCTTCTCACAAGGTAAATTTGTCATTATCATTGTCATCATTTTATGACATGATCGCTCGGGGGCGGGTCATATTTGATCCGGCTCAGCCCGTTCTGATCCGGCTTACGATCGTATTCGAATCTAGCTGTTTAAAATTATGGTCACTAGGGGGCTTCCTGTTCAAACATAGGTCGTATTCGAACCAAAGAGAACATAGCTGTCGATACCCTTTTGATTGGCACACTGCCGAGCTCACTTGAGGGCTTCTTGATCATATTCGAATCATAGCTTAACCCCATTTGGGAACCGACTTTGATCGTATTCGAATCAGAGTTGTTAATAAACTCTCAAGGTCATTAGGGGGCTTCCTGTTCAAACATAGGTCGTATTCGAACCAAAGAGAACACAACTGTCGGCACCCTCTTGATCGGCGCAATGCCAAAGCCATTGGGGGCTACATGATCGTATTCGAATCATAGTTTAAACCCCTCTGGGAAGGTTCACTGATCATATTCAAATCAGGAGCCTTGCCATTTTTACTTTTCTTTTGGTTTAAGTTCTCTTTGGAAGCCCCATTATTTGACTTAAGATTTTTCCTAAGGCTTACAACTATAAGTATGATGGCTGTAGCCCGGTTCAATACCGACTGATGAGTCACCGATCCATAAGCATCGCTGTACTTTTCGGGTATCCAAATATTGGACCTTTATCCTTACCGGCCGGGTCATATGAACCGGTGGTGCAAGTTGTGAAATTTTATCATAGTTGTGTTTTTATCAATCAGATAATCTATGATTATTTTGATAACCTTTTTGACCTGCCTAGCAGTTTATTTGAAGGACAATTTTTCAAAAATGATCAACTATGTGCGCAAATATAGCATGGCGGTTTAAGAATATTAAGCATCAAAACATGCACGATGGCACGGCCACACAAGAGTTATCTCTATCCTATTACAGGAATCATTAAGTCCAAATAGTTTGCATTGTTTTTTTACACCAAGTAATGAGCTGCCATGACAGGTTCACCTTCAGGATTGGACGGAAGCGTCCGGGTTAGCCCTCTCCGCGCTTGCGCTCTGCTCCTTTTCCTGAAAGGTTGATGATGACCATTCAATGTTGTTTAAGGCTTCAAATTCTTCTTCATCATCAACAAGACCGGCCGGGTCAACTTCAGGAGCAAAGGTATGCTTACGAATTGGGGGAATCAGACTGGTCACGTCATATTGCAGTGTCGGAATTCTTCGATTTTGTTCATCATAACCCGCCTGGTACTTGGTAAGATCTACTTCAGTAGCTATTAGAGTTGCCACGGGGCGTATCTCTTTGACACAGGCAAGAAAATCCGCATCCTCAAACGGCGTGCCGTCTTCCTTCAGACTTGGGTAACCAATGGCGATATCCTCGGGTCTAGTTTAGGTAGCCAGGCCTTAGCCCAGCTTAGAGCATTTATTGCTCCGGCTCTTGCAGCTGACCGTCTCAATTCATTGATCCGTTGCGGAAGGACTGAAAGCTTACTCAAGACCTGTGTTAAGAGGGTTGGCATTTCATTGGATAAGGCCACCGAATCAAGTGTACATTGTGACCCTATGTACAATTGTTCCACCAAGGTATACACAGCTTTCAGTTTCGTCAGCATGTTGTGGTTTAAATTTGAACTTCTGGGGCCTGTACAAAGCATACTCAGAAAAGTTAATTTCTAGCGTATACTCTATTACACGGCTTAAGATATGTACATAACGGCAAGGCGACTTACCGAAGATGGCTGCGACCATTTGTGAAATATGGTGCTTTAACCCGGACAATTCTCCAGTGACTTCTTCCAGAGCCGCTTCTGCTTTTTCAGCTCATCTTATCAATGCGGTCTTCTCATCCGCCCAGGCTTTCTTTTCAGTCTCAAAGTCTTTCTTTAGTTTCCCCTGTTCAGAAACACTGAATTCGAACTTACTGTTGGCCTTCTCAAGTTTCGACTCTTGGAATTCAAGGCAGATCTTCAGATTGGTCACCTCAGACTCGAGTTGACTCGTGGTAGCCTATGCAAGTATAAAATTTAAACCAAGTAAGTTATTTATGCAGTATTAAAGTCCCAAGCATTTTGCCAGCAATAATACTTGGCACTTGGGGGCTAATGTCTTACAGAATTTTCTTTTCTATGACGGTTCATTATATGGTGGTTCATATGAGTAAGTCCCAAGCATTTTGCAAGCAATAAAACTTGGCACTTGGGGGCTAATGCATATTGCTGTTCAAAGACCCATAAGAATTTCTCTATAAAGAGTCGGTTCAACCATATTGGTTAAGCCGCCCCTTGGGGACTACATGGTAAGCCGGAAGTTTATTCTTTCTTCATGTTGTCAAATTTGTTTCTAAGTCTACAGCATAAGCATCTTAAGCAGCAGACTTGGGGGCTAACATACTGAAGGATAATGAACAAGAGAAAACGGGTTATACCTCGAATTTATGGTGCATCTGCTTCACCATGTCAACCTCGAGGTTCCGGCTGGTATGCACTTGGCTCATATTACCAGAGAAGACATCTCCAATACTCATATGAGCATAATTGGCGACATCCATCTTGACTCGGTGCTGGTCCAGAAGTTCTTCCTTGGCGGGGCATTTGGCCAGCACGGTTGGCTTCCCCGGGTCAGCATGGCCGGTTCCGGTGATCTCGACATCAGCATTGGAAGGATCAGCTGTTCGGATTGGGCTTGGAGGTTTGGGATTTTCTAAGACGGTAGCACCTTGGTCAGTAGGCAGGTCAGTAGGAGGTGACGCATCTTGTGCTGGTTCAGGTGGCGGCTCATGAGTGCTTAACTCTGGCACGGTTGTTTCAAGAACCGGTTCAGCGCCGACTCTTTCTTCAGTTGGTTTATTATTTCTAACCCTCTTGCTGGGTTTAGCTTGACCACTGCATTCAAATACAAAGATTAATACAGAAGTAAGAAGATTACAATAATTACAAAGGTGAGTGGCTTATTATACCCTGGTACAGTCTTAAAAGTTGGCAGATTGGACTGTAATGACTCGCCGGAGGAAGGGGAAGTATCCTGATAATCCGAATCAGAGGGATTAAGTGGTTGATGAAAGAGACCCGCCAAGGGGTAAAACTTAGTTAAAATAGAGGTAACCTTGTTTTGGCGTTTCCTTGGAGTATTTGGTAAGCCGGAGGAGAGCTCCGCGTCCTTGCTGGTCCGGGTCTGCCTCCGGCTCTCATGAATTTGCCGCTTCAAAAGAAATTGAGGATCGTGATGAGCTAGAGGATGAGAAAATCTTACTTTTCGGGTCACTCTGTGGATTTTCTGTCTTGGCAAAGGCTCGGAGTCAGAGGAAAGGACAGTTACCTCATCAACCTTGTTACGGCTTGTCCCAGTGTCCTCCTGCTGATGACCAGTGTCAATAAGATGATTAAAAAACAGGCCAAGGGAGTCAAGGGCTACCTCTGACTCAGAAGAGTCCGCCAGCCGAAGCAAGTCGGAAGCAGTAGCTTTCTTGCCCTTCCTTTTGGCAGCTTCTTTCCTGGCGGCTTTCTTTTCTTTCCTGGCTTTCTTGGCCGCTTCATGATCATATTTAACTTTCCAAAATTTATCACCCGCCTGCAAAGATTAAGTACATTATGAGTATGGGTGAAGCATTAAGAGAATAAGATAAACATTTTACACGGGTGTTTTACCTTTGGAGCCGGGTTATCTTTGTAGAACGGGGCTAGACCCACTCTACCACAATCCTCCAGACTCTCATTGAGAAGAGATTTGGTCATGTCATCAACAACATGAGCAGGTAAGTTGTCAGGGCTATGGCGCAGGGGGTCATTCTTGGCGCCAGTATATTCACACATTAAGACGGTACGGCGACTCAATGGGATAACTCGCTAGGCAAGCCAGACTCGAACCAGGTCAACGCCCATCAACCCATTCCCCAACAGAGCTTTGATCTTAGCTAGAGTAGGAGAGAGGGATCTGCGTTCTGCGACAGTAATCTTGTCGGGCAAATGATGATTAGTGTCAAGACGAAGGGCACGAAAGTCGGGCAGAGGATTCTCGTCAGCCGGGGAGGTATCCTTGCAGTAGAACCTCGTCATGTTGCAATCTTTTGGAGGGCTTGGCGGGTTGGCGTAGGGGAATATCGCATCCCCGCAGCGCTGAATTGAAACCCCACCAAGTTCCAAGCTCTGACCACTGGCACACTCTGTCTGGCGGTTCAAGTAGAACAGCTCTATAAAAAGAAGTAAATTGGGTTCTTCACCAAGATAAACTTCGCTGAACACTTGGAAATTGCAGATGTTAGACACATAATTGGGTCCAATGTCTTGTGGGTGAAGGTCAAAAAACTTCAGCACATCTCTGAAAATTTTTGAACTGGGAGGAGTAAAATCCCGGTTCATATGATCTGTAAAGACAACCACCTCTCTATATTTGGGTTGAGGGATTTCTTCATCCGGGTTCGGAGCACGGTAAGGCATGACTTCTTTCTTTGGCAGATAGCTGGTTTTCACGAAGTCATCTAACGTGCTGTCAGTGACAATGGATTTCACCCAGTTGCAAGAGGTAGGTGCCTTGGGTGCCATGATGTTTGAAAGCCTAAATACAAAATAACAGGGCCGGTTCAAATTTAAGCCGGACAGGATAAAAATATTAGTGGAATTTAGTATGGCGGCTTATGAAGGGGCCTAATGGTATAAGGATAGTACATCCGGGTTACTTAAGCCGCCATGGTATTACTTCTTTAAGCCGACAATCAGAGCCGCCGCGACTGGCAAGTCTAACAAGTTATGGATTTTTCCTAAGTGTAGGACAAACAAGTTTCACAGTTTGCAGTAATTATTTTGGATCAAACAAAGGTTCAGAAAAGAAAATTACTAGACCAAAAAAAGGGCGCAGAGAAGTTCATATGCTACGGTGAGGTTTTCTTACAAGGAAAGGAGGTCCATTGCTAATCAGAATGAATGCGGAGCATGAACCACATCAGATTCATGGGGTTCTTTGGATCAGACGACATCGTGGCAAGGAAAAAGAGCAAGAGCTCGGATGAACTATGTCTGTGAAGAAGAACACGATAACCCTAATGCAGATCTACGGCGCGTTAAGGGAAACACTTACTGCGGGGGATCTGCGGAGGAGGAGCGCCGCCGTTCTCTGGTCAAGGTCAGGGTGATGCAGCGGCCAAAGCTCGACGAGGACGAAGGGTGCAGTGGTGACGGCGGCGGAGCTCCAGTGGCAGATGGGGCGAGAGGAAGAAGATACAAACGGAGAATGGAAAAGAGGCCTAGTCGGGGCTATTTATAAGGAAAACCTGTTAAGTGGGCATGAAAACGAGGAGGCCGAAAAAATAAATTTATCCAGCTATAAGGGCACCTCGATTTTTGGATGGTCATTAAGACAGAGATCCGTTAGGATATGTTGGACAAAGCACGCATTTATGACAGGTGACGTCATGGCGGGTTACCACAAATCTGAAGGGTGATGTCATGGCGGGTTACACGAACTTTCTTAAGTAAGGAGCAGAAGACTTTTCTTAAGTATTGAAGACCGACATGAACCAGTTCAAATCAGTCTGGGGCCTAATGTTGGGGATATAACTACTAGGTATGACCCGCCAGAAGGAGCCGGGTCATACCTACAAGCATTCTTGAAGACCAAAGCTCAAGGTTGAAGACGGCGTTTAGTAAAGGCCCAAAGGCCCAGAGGTGACTTAAGGCCCGTAGTGTTAAACCGCCTTATTCATGTAACTTGTACTATAAGGCAAAAAGTATTAAGAGACCGAGTCGGATGAAGTCTATAAGATGGCCGGGACTCTGTAGAGCCGCTGGGCGTCAACCTTAGTATATAAAGGGACGACCCGGCGGCGGTTCAGGATACGAAACAACAACTCGAGAGCTAGGTCAAGCGATTTGCTCCCTGGTTATCGAGACATACATAATCCCAATCACAACTAGACGTAGGCTTTACCTTCATCGTAAGGGGCTGAACTAGTATAAAACTCTCATGTCTCTTGTCCTGATTAACCCCTTCAAGCTTCCTAGTTGCGATGGCTCCACGACTAAGTCCTTTCACTAGGACATCTGACGTGACAATTCCACGACACCTCCCGTACATATGCAAGCCAATCTCCACTCGCACCGAGCCTAACCTGTGAAACGGTGGGCAGGGGGAGAATTAGGAAATGGACATGGAAGTAGTCTTTAGAATGCATTTACTACGTGATCAAACTCATCTTACCTGGTCATCGGAGGAAATCCGAGTGCCCCTCAACGTCAGCATCTCAAGGGGCGTCAACTTGCAACTACGGCCACGCCGCGCTGGAGAGACCCCTAAGGAAACATCCTCATGCGTTCCACCGAACATCAAGATGCATTTGTATGAGTAGTTTATCTTGTGAGAGAAAAGGATGAACGAAGGAAGGCCTTTAGAGATAGAGATGGACACTACTACTACCAATGTGCTGGCCCGTGCGTTGCAATGGATCCAAAGTAGTAGAATAATACTTGTTCACGTGCTTGAAATATAAACACTCTAGTTTTGATATACAAGTGTCAGCAGACATGACAGCTTGTCCATGGAAGTTGAACCATGGCGACCATCACGTTTCTTGTTTCTACCACTGCCACACCCACACACGACTCCAACGACGCCGCTCCAACCCACGGCATGACATCCCTCGACGTGGACATGGATCCTTTGACGTGGCTATCACTGCCTTGCCCTGCCTTCCCTTCCTTGACAGGTGGGACCCACGCTCATGGGTCCCACATGTCAGTGACAGAATGGTAGGATTGTTCGCGTCAGGGGATCCTCATCCCCCTGACGTGCCCCTCATCCCTCTCGGCCCCACCACTCCTCTGCCTTTGTGTGCATGACATGCGGGCCAGCTGAATTGCAGCGACCATCAACTTTCGACCACAGACACACCCGATTGGACGCGGTTTGCCTGCTCCGCTGCTGTGCTCCGATCCGTACTCCCGCACCATCGAATTTTCATCCAGCGGCTGTGACACATTTCGTCCCAGGCATCAATCCTCATCTGGAGTACTTATGTACTACATGTAGTACCCGCCGGTGTGGCCATCTACGCCTCGTAATGCCCCGACGCCCAGCTGTGGAACCCTCGGCACGGCCACGCCACCACCGGTCGGTTCATCTTGAACGAGTGAGTCGCGAACCATGCCACCACCATGAGAATGACATGTGGACCAGCCGCATTTAAGGTCCACATGTCATTGACTCATAGGCTGGGCACTAAGCCACTGAAGTTCGGTGACGTGGGCCTCGAGAGGGAAATGTAACTCCTGCGGCAGGCCTTGTGGTGCTCCCGCAGTACGAGCTTGTGCCAAAACTGGAATTTATTTCTATAACGGCCATGATGCGGATATATCTCTCACGTGTCGAGGGACGCCTTAGAGGCATAACCGCATTGTAGGTTTTGTCGCAAGAAGGGTCATCTTCACACAATCCCATGTAATGCACAAGAATGGGATAAAGAGAGTTGGCTTACAATCGCCACTTCACGCAATACATAAATAAATTCATACATCATCCAAAATACACTCATAGACTGAGTACGGTCAAATCCAAATGAAAAGAAGATGACCCCAAGTGCTAGATCCCCGATCGTCCCAACTGGGCTCCACTACTGATCATCAGGAAACGAAACATAGTAACGACCAAGGTCCTCGTCAAACTCCCACTTGAGCTCGATTGCGCCACTTGCACTGGTATCCTCGGCACCTGCATCTGTTTTGGTAGAATCTGTGAGTCACGGGGACTCAGCAATCTCACACCCACGAGATCAAAACTATTTAAGCTCATGGGTAGGAAAGGGGTAAGGTGGCGGAGCTGCAGCAAGCACTAAGCATATATGGTGGCTAACATACGCAAGTGCGAGCGAGAAGAGAAGCAACGCATCGGTCGAGAAGCTAGAAGTGATCAAGAAGTGATCCTGAAACTACTTACGTTCATACATAACCCAAACCGTGTTCACTTCTCGGACTCCGCCGAGAAGAGACCATCACGGCTACACACGCGGTTGATGCATTTTAATGAAGTCAGGTGTCAAGTTCTCTACAACCGGACGTTAACGAATCCCCGTCTTCCACATAACCGCGGGCACGACGTTCGAAAGATAATACCCTGCAGGGGTGTCCCAACTTAGCCCATCACAAGCTCTCACGGTCAACGAAGGATATACCTTCTCCCAGGAAGACCCGATCAGTCTCGGAATCCCAGTTTAGAAGACATTTCAACAATGGTAAAACAAGATCAGCAAAGCCGCCCGATGTGCCAACAAATCCCGATAGGAGTCACACGTATCTCGTTCTCAGGGCACACCAGATAAGTCAAGCTACGAGTAAAACCAGCCCTCAAGTTTCCCCGAGGTGGCCCCGCAGGTTGCTCGGTTCGGACCAACACTCGAAGGAGCACTGG
>NC_041385.1:309856848-309866343 GCF_002162155.2 Triticum dicoccoides | reverse complement strand
CGGGCTCGTGAAAACCCAAGGGAAAAGGTATAGGTGGCAAATGGTAAAACCAAGGTTGGGCCTTGCTGGAGGAGTTTTATTCAAGGCGAACTGTCAAGGGGGTCCTATAAATCAGCCAACCGCGTAAGGAACGCATAATCAAGGAACATAACACCGGTATGACGGAATCTAGGGTGGCAAGAGTGGAAGAAAACACTAGGCATAAGGCCGAGCCTTCCACCCTTTACCAAGTATATAGGTGCATTAATTAAACAATAGATATTGTGATATCCCGAAATATCCATGTTCCAACCAGGAACAAACTTCATCTTCACGTGCAACTAGCAACGCTATAAGAGGGGCTGAGCAAAAGCGGTGACATAGCCAAACAATGGTTTGCTAGGAAAGGGTGGTTAGAGGCTTCACATGGCAATATGGGAGACATGATAAACAAGTGGTAGGTAGCTCAAAACATAGCGATAGAGCGAACAACTAGCAAAGCAAAGATAGAAGTGATATCGAGGGTATGGTCATCTTGCCTACAAAGTTCTCAGAGTTGACGAAAGCTTGATCCTCGTTAGCGTACTCAACAGGTTCCTCATTCACGTACTCGTCTCCCGGCTCTACCCAAAGCAAGAACACAAGCAATGGAATCACAATCAACCATGGTGCAATGCACAAGCAACATGATGCAATACATGGCATGATATGCGCCATGTGATATGTAATGCATATGCGTGCTCCGAAAGGAAAATGATGAACAATACATCAACTTGGCAAACCAAGTATGCCGCTGGAAAGATGAGATGATTTCGGTTGAAATCGATATAAAGATCACCGGAATCGGATGCACGGTTTGCAAATGGCAAGCAAAACAAGGATGGCACAATTCTGCGATTAACAGCACGATGCTACATAGCATGCAACAAGAAATTAAGCTACTGTACAACAACATAGCAACAAAGCATATGGCAGTGAAATAAAAGAGATGCTTTACAAAATATAAATACTGAGCTACGGCTAATTCACACATTAACAGGTTCGAACAAGCATGGCAAAAGTGCAAAAGATATCAGCTTCACCGACTTGGTGAAAATACTGAACATGGTAGAAACAGCATCAGGAAGCAACGCTTAGGGCAATAAAACATCATGCTACAGGAACATATCATATAAACTTAAGGAATGTTGTGATACTACTAAATGCATAGAACAAAAGTCCCTTACTGACCATTAGCCAAAAAGTATCAGAAGATATGATGGCACCCATGTAAACATAGCAAGTTTCGTTAACAGATTCAGCAAACAGAGCATGACATTAACAGAATTATGAAGGCATCTTTGCAAGCTCGATTCACTCATCAAAAGTCATTGCATGAAAATATAAGCATAGCACCAGCAATAAGATATGTTTATGAAACTAAACATGGCAAGAACAAGCTCATATCATGCAAGGATCAACTACAACAACCTTGGAAAAATTGAATAACATGTAAACAATCTGCCAGGAAACATTTTATGGCAAAAGTAGAGCAAGAAAATGACATGCTAGGCTACTCCATAATTGTAAACAGGGGCATGTATGGATATAGCATAACCATATGTTCAGAACATCCTTACTGAAGTATCTCAAAATAAGCATGGATCTCTCTGTAGCATCAAGTTTACATGGCATCAAAATAACAGCAGAACAGGGACTAAAATCAACAACATCACATAGCCTAGTTTGCATGCTTGTTCTAGTCACCAAATTGATCAACAAAATACATGGTATACACATCTATAAACATGGCATGGCATAGCCCAAAACACATGTAGAGCTCATGCCCATAAGATGCACACAATAAATGTAGCGAAAATGACAAATGCCCATAATCTGTTAAGAATCAGAAACTAACATTTTATAGCACTGTTGCATCAGAGATTTGGGCCTCTAGATGACCTCAAATAAACATGGCCCAATTGAACAAAATGAAGAGCACATCCTGGTGAACATTTCTATGTATCATATGCATGAACCGGAGCTATATGCATGGAGTTATGATGCGATGAACATGGCATAAAAATACTGCAGGAAAAAGACTTGGACGAATTCAACCTCCAGATCTAGGGTTGCACGCAAACCGAGGTTCGCCTGGATCTTGCAGGAGACGAGCGGGGAATGTCGCCGGAGAGGATCCGGGGTGGCGAGGCCGGCGGACGTCGGGGCGGCGGTGGCCGACGGAGCCCGGGCGACGGCGCAGGGGCGGCGAAGCAGGCCGGGCGGTGGCCGACGGAGCCCGGGCGACGGCGCAGGGGCGGCGAAGCAGGCCGGGCGGCGGCGGGGAGGCGGCGACCGGGCTTGGGGAGGGCCGGCCTCGGGCCCGGCGGGCTGGTGGCGGCGCGGGCGGCGGGGCGCCACGTGGCGCGGCCTGGTTGGCCGGGTGCGGCGGCGGGATTCGTCCGGCCCGGACGGACGTGTCCGGTGGCGGCGGGGGCTATTGATCTAGGGTTTGGACCTGAATTTTGGACGGGGAGGACATATTTATAGGTAGGAGGACTTTGGAGTGTCCAAATGAGGTGTAGTTTTCGCGCACATGATCATGATCTGATGACGGAGAGCATGGAAGTGACTTAGATGGGTTATTGGTCTGTTTTGGAGGGGTGTTGGGCTGCAACACACAAGAGGCCTTTGCGGCTACCCGGTTAACCGTTGGAGCATCAAACGACCTCCAAATGGAACGAAACTTGACAGGTGGTCTACCGGTGGTGTACCAAGGCCACTTGGCAAGCCTCGGTCCATTCCGAGAACGTTTAACACCCGCTCACGAAAAGAGACAAGAGGGGTGCGCCGATGCATGTGGGAGTGTCGGATTGCAAAACGGACAACGGGGAAAATGCTCGGATGCATGAGACGAACACGTATGCAAATGAGATGCACATGATGACATGATATGAAATGAATGACATGAACAAAATACAAAACGAAAGACAAAAAACCAACCACGGAGGGAATATCATAACACATAGCCGAAAATGGCAAGAGTTGGAGTTACAACTATGGAAGGATACATCCGGGGTGTTACAACACTCCACCACTACAAGAGGATCTCGTCCCGAGATCTAGGACTGAAAGAACTCCGGATATTCGGAACGGAGGTGATCCTCGCGCTCCCAGGTGGCTTCTCGGTCGAAATGGTGTGACCACTTCACTTTCAGGAATTTGATTGACTTGTTGTGAGTCTTGCACTCGGTTTCTTCAAGAATAGCAACGGGGTGCTCATGATAAGAGAGATCTTTTTGGAGGTAAATTTCTTCGAAGTTGATAGTACGCTCAGGCGTCTTGAAGAACTTGCGAAGCTGTGACACGTGAAACACATCATGCACGTTTGCAAAGTTGGACGGAAGCTCAAGTTGATAGGCGAGATTGCTTCTTTTGCCAATGATCTTGAAGGGACCCACGAATCTAGGGGCAAGCTTCCCTTTGATATCGAAGCGATGAGTGCCTTTCATTGGAGAGACGCGGAGGTAGACATGGTCTCTAATTTCAAAAGCCACATCACGGTGCTTGTCATCATAATAGCTCTTCTAGCGCGATTGCGTGGCTTTGAGATTCTCACGAATGACTTTACACATTTCTTCGGCTTCTGTGATACAGTCGTTGCCAAGAAGTTGGCGTTCACCTGTCTCGGACCAATTGAGAGGAGTACGTAACTTTCTGCCATAGAGAATTTTGAATGGGGCCTTGCCCGAACTCGCTTGGAAGCTGTTGTTATAGGAGAACTCGGCATATGGAAGACAATCTTCCCACTTCATACCGAAGTAAATGACACAAGCCCTGAGCATATCTTCAAGGATTTGATTGACTCGCTCAACTTGGCCACTTGTTTGAGGATGGAAAGTTGTGCTGAAATGAATGTTGGTGCCCATGGCCTTCTGAAAGGAGTCCCATAACTTAGAGGTGAAAATGCTTCCACGGTCTAAAGAAATCAATTGTGGAATGCTGTGCAAGGAGACAATCCTGGAGGTGTATAACTCTGCCAGCTGAGCTGCTGTGATGGATTCTTTGATAGGAAGGAAATGAGCCACTTTTGTAAGCTTATCAATGACAACGAAGATAGCATCATTTCCATGCTTGGACTTGGGAAATCCAGTAACGAAGTCCATTTCAATGTGATCAAACTTCCATTCAGGAATAGCAAGAGGTTGGAGGAGACCAGCTGGTCGTTGGTGTTCTGCTTTCACCCTTCAGCAGACATCACATTCATTCACGAATTGAGCAATTTCTCGCTTCATTCGAGTCCACCAATACGACTGCTTGAGGTCATGGTACATCTTCGTACTTCCAGGATGAATGGATAGAAGAGAATTGTGTGCCTTGTTCATGATGACTTTTCTTAGATCGCCTTTAGGAACCACAATACGATCCTCGAAGAAAAGAGTATCTTTGTCATCAATGTGGAAGCACTTGTATTTGGAAATGCCCTTGTCGATACCATGTTTCACCTTTTTCACCATGGTATCCAGGAGTTGTGCTTCACGAATTTGATCTTCCAAAGTAGGAGAGACTATGAGGTTGGCAAGAAAGCCTTGAGGAACAACTTGAAGATTCAGTTTGCGGAAAGCTTCACAAAGGTCCGGTTGGAAGGGCTTGAGAATTAAGCTGTTGCAATAAGCCTTTCTGCTCAAATCATCTGCAATCACATTGGCCTTGCCTGGAGTATATTCAATACTTGGATTGTACTCTTGAATCATTTCGACCCATCGAGTTTGCCTGAGGTTGAGGTTGGGTTGAGTGAAGATATACTTGAGGCTCTTGTGATCGGTGAATATGTCCACTTTCCTTCCCAACAAGAGATGTCTCCATGTTATCAATGCATGGACAACTGCCGCCAACTCAAGATCGTGAGTGGGGTAGTTCTTTTCGTTAGGCTTCAACTGGCGAGAGGTATAGGCCACAACTTTCTTCTCTTGCATTAACATAGCACCGAGACCTTGAAGAGAAGCATCACAGAAAACTTCGAATGGCTTGGATTCATCAGGAGGAGTCAAGACAGGAGTTGAGACAAGCTTCTCTTTGAGGGTGTTGAAAGCAACGTCACACTCAGGCGACCAGACATACTTGACATGCTTCTGGAGGAGGTTGGAAAGAGGCTTTGCAATCTTAGAGAAATTCTCAACGAATCTTCGGTAATGGCTTGCAAGACCAAGAAAACTGCGGAGCTGCTTGACATTCTGAGGAGGTTACCAATTCACAATTGCAGACACCTTCTCAGGATTAATGGCAATGCCCTTGGCGGAGATGATATGACCAAGGTAAAGAACTTCATCAAGCCAGAACTCACATTTGGAAAACTTCGCATAGAATTGATGCTCTCTGAGCTTGTCGAGCACCAATCGCAAATGTTTGGCATGATCCTTCTTATTCTTGGAGAAGACCAAAATATCATCGAGATACACCAGAATGAATTCATTGGTGTAGGGGTTGAAGATGAAGTTCATCATTCGAGAGAATGTTGGAGGAGCATTGACAAGGCCGAAAGACATGACAGTATATTCATAAGAACCATAGCTTGTTCTGAATGCTGTCTTGGGAATATCTTGTTCACGAATGCGAATCTGATGATAACCCATATGGAGGTCAAGCTTGGAGAATACTTTAGCACCTTTGAGTTGCTCGAATAGCTCATTGATGTTGGGAAGTGGATACTTGTACTTGATTGTCTTCTCGTTCAATGGACGGTAATCAACGCACAGTCGGTCCGTGCCATCCTTCTTCTGGACAAAAAAAAACTCCACAACCCCATGGAGATGAACTCGGTCTGCTCAAACCCAGACGCTCTTGTTCATCGAGCTGTTTCTTAAATTCCTTCAGCTCTTTAGGTCCAAGCTTGTATGACCGCTTGCAAACGGGTTCAATGTCGGGCTCAAGATCGATAACGGACTCGACTGGCCAGTGCGGAGGCATACCCGGAAGCTCTTCTGGAAAGACATCTTGGTACTCACAAATGACTGGAATCTGAGAGATTGCATCTAGCTCGCCCTTCTCATTGAGAGAAAACAACCGAATGGTTTCACCACGAGCGGCATAGATGATCACGTCCTCAGAAGAGTGTGTCAATTGAATTTCCCTGGCAGCACAATCAAGTTGAGCTTTGTGCTTAGAAAGCCAGTCCATCCCGAGAATTAAATCAATATCCGAGTCACCAAGAACAATTGGTTTGTACAGAAATTTATAGTTTCCCATCTTGATGGAAACATCCGGAACCACCAAACTGGAGCTCAACCGTTTACCCAGAGAAATGACAGCCATGGCTTTACCCAAATGTGAAGAAGTGAAATCATGCTTGGCAAAAAACGGTCTTGACATGAAATAATGCGATGCACCACTATCAAATAAGACTTTTGCAGGAATAGAGTTAACTTGAAGGTTACCCATGATCACATCTAAAGAATCCTCTGCCTGAGCTGCATTCATCATGTTCACCTTTGCATGCTTTGGATTATGCTTGACCACTGCATTGCTTGAAGATCTCATAGGAGGAGGAGGCGGAAGGCGCCTTTGGTTGAAGCACTTGTTCGGGTAGTGACCTTTCTGCTGGCACTTGTTGCAAGTCACCTTTGAGAGCGGACGATGATAAGGAGCATTTGACCTTGGAGCTTGAGAATTTGACTTGTTCTGATAGCCTGGGTTGGGTGGGTGGGAAGATCCACGACCACCTGAGTTCTTCTGCTGGTAAGGCTGACGAAACGGAGGAGGAGGAAGGTAGAACTTTTGCTGCGTAGCTGCCACTTGTGAGGAAGAAGAAGACTGAATTGCATCCCTGATTCTCTTCTTAGAAGCCTCACACTTGAGCTGAGCACCTTCTTGCTTGAGGGCCATATTGTAGAATTGATCAAACTGAGTAGGCTCAACAAGAACGAGAGCTAACTGCAGATCCTCTCTAAGGCCACCTCTGAATTGATATATCATACTCTTTTCATCAGGAACGTTTTGTTTAGCAAAGCGAGCAAGTTTCTGAAACTGCTTGTTGTATTCGTACACAGACATGCTGCCTTGCTTGAGATTGCAGAACTCCTCACGCTTACTCTCAACAACACTGGTAGGAATGTGGTGAGCTTTAAAGTCCCGACAGAAGTCAGTCCAAGTAATCACTCGACCTCCTCCGGAATCTTTGTATTGCTGGAACCAATCAGCTACTTGGTCCTTCAGCTGAAAAGAAGCGAACTTGACTTAGTCCTCAGGCCTGACATTGCTACATTCAAAATGCTTGTTGATATCCACGAGCCAATCATCAGCGTCTGTGGCCTCGACACAGTAGCTGAAAGACTTCGGCTGATTTGCAGGGAACTGGTTGAGGGTAGGAAACTGAGGCTGATGGTTGAACTGCCCTTGACCTTGATTCCCTTGGTTGCCTTGGCCTTGGTTGCGCTCCTGCATGAGCTGAATCATCATCTAAGCGTTGGCATTTGTGGCTGCCATCAAAGCTTGCATGCCTTCGGAGGCGGAGGTGGAGGTGGAGGGTTCGCCTGACTCCCATCATTGCGTTCCGGATTCTGATGCGTTGGCGGAGCCATCCTGAAGAGGGTGACATCCGTTAGCATCTTGATAGATAGATAGACAATATGAATCAACAGATAGAAATTGCAACATATAGTCTTCACAATAAACATTCAAACAAGGATGGACGAATGAATTCCCAAAGTTAACATCACACGTCCATTAAAGTGAGAAGCCACTTGATAAGATATTGATGAAATAAAAACCAAGGTACGATTGGAAGAAATAAGTGGTAAGGATTACCCAATCACAAACCAAATATCTGCGGGAAGAAATGCTAGAGCTACTTGAATACCACCTATAAACTCCCAAAACTTTCTGGTTATGCAATCAGGTGTTGGGGATACAGGGGAAGCAATATATTTCACCCAAACTAACAATCCTTACATCCAGATGTATCCATCCGTCAACACATAACCAAGAAACCTTCGGAAATCGTGTACCTCAACGTTCGAAAAGCGTCCGTTATACAAGTTATGGCAATACTCCCGAACTCCCCAGTACTGGGTGACGTCGAGGTCATCTCACCAACAACTGCATAAAAGAGATTTTCGATGTCGGCAAAACTCAGGTATTCCAGAACTGCAACGATAAAATTGTGACGACAACACCTCGGAGCTCAACTCCCCGGGACACTGCCACAACCCCTAAATGTCAGGAGGCACCAAGAACAATGTTCTCGTCACAAAACCATCAGAACGGTTCCAAGATACCCGCGTGATCCTAATTTTTTTTAGTGAAATTTCGGGAGAAGAAAGTCAAAACATCTACGTCAGGAGACCTCACCAGAGCGATGAAGGGACTGAGGAGTAAAAAGAATCCTACTCACCGATATATATAATCCTAAGACTCAAAACATTTTTGTTCTAGACTCAACAGCGCCAGCGACTCGATCAAGCAGGGGGCTCCTAAGTCGGGGATGGCTCTGATTACCAACTTGTAACGCCCATGATGCGGCTATATCTCTCACGCATCGAGGCACGACTTAGAGGCATAACCGCATTGTAGGTTTTCTCACAAGAAGGGTCATCTTCACACAATCCCATGTAATGCACAAGAATGGGATAAAGAGAGTTGGCTTACAATCGCCAGTTCACACAATACATAAATAAATTCATACATCATCCAAAATACACTCATAGACCGAGTACGGTCAAATCCAAATGAAAAGAAGATAACCCCAAGTGCTAGATCCCCGATCGTCCCAACTGGGCTCCACTACTGATCATCAGGAAACGAAACGTAGTAACGACCAAGGTCCTCGTCAAACTCCCACTTGAGCTCGATTGCGCCACTTGCGCTGGTATCCTCGGCACCTGCATCTGTTTTGGTAGAATCTGTGAGTCACAGGGACTCAACAATCTCACACCCACGAGATCAAGACTATTTAAGCTCATGGGTAGGAAAGGGGTAAGGTGGTGGAGCTGCAGCAAGCACTAAGCATATATGGTGGCTAACATACGCAAGTGCGAGCGAGAAGAGAAGCAACGCATCGGTCGAGAAGCTAGAAGTGATCAAGAAGTGATCCTGAAACTACTTACGTTCATACATAACCCAAACCGTGTTCACTTCCCGGACTCCGCCGAGAAGAGACCATCACGGCTACACACGCGGTTGATGCATTTTAATGAAGTCAAGTGCCAAGTTCTCTACAACCGGACGTTAACAAATTCCCGTCTGCCACATAACCGCGGGCACGGCTTTCGAAAGATAATACCCTGTAGGGGTGTCCCAACTTAGCCCATCACAAGCTCTCACGGTCAACGAAGGATATACCTTCTCCCAGGAAGACTCGATCAGTCTCAGAATCCCGGTTTACAAGACATTTCGATAATGGTAAAACAAGACCAGCAAAGCCGCCCGATGTGCCGAAAAATCCCGATAGGAGTCGCACGTATCTCGTTCTCAGGGCACACCGGATAAGTCAAGTATGAGTAAAACCAGCCCACAAGTTTCCCCGAGGTGGCCCCGTTGGTT
>NC_041385.1:309854403-309856689 GCF_002162155.2 Triticum dicoccoides | reverse complement strand
ATGACCCTCGGGCTCGCGAAAACCCAAGGGAAAAGATATAGGTGGCAAATGGTAAAACCAAGGTTGGGCCTTGCTGGAGGAGTTTTATTCAAGGCGAACTGTCAAGGGGGTCCCATAAATCACCCAACCGCGTGAGGAACGCATAATCAAGGAACATAACACCGGTATGACGAAATCTAGGGTGGCAAGAGTGGAACAAAACACCAGGCATAAGGCCGAGCCTTACACCCTTTACCAAGTATATAGGTGCATTAATTAAACAAGAGATATTGTGATATCCCAAAATATCCATGTTCCAACAAGGAACAAACTTCATCTTCACGTGCAACTAGCAACACTATAAGAGGGGCTGAGCAAAAGCGGTGACATAGCCAAACAACGGTTTGCTAGGAAAGGGTCGTTAGAGGCTTGACATGTCAATATGGGAGGCATGATAAACAAGTGTTAGGTAGCGCAAGACATAGCGATAGAGCGAACAACTAGCAAAGCAAAGATAGAAGTGATATCGAGGGTATGGTCATCTTGCCTGCAAAGTTCTCAGAGTTGATGAAAGCTTGATCCTCATTAGCGTACTCAACAGGTTCCTCGTTCACGTACTCGTCTCCCGGCTCTACCCAAAGCAAGAGCACAAGCAATGGAATCACAATCAACCATGGTGCAATGCACAAGCAACATGATGCAATACATGGCATGATATGCAAGATGTGATATACAATGCATATGCGTGCTCCGGAAGGAAAATGATGAACGAGGCATCAACTTGGCAAACCAAGTATGCCGCTGGAAAGAAGAGATGATTTCGGTTGAAATCGATATAAAGATCACCGGAATCGGATGCACGGTTTGCAAATGGCAAGCAAAACAAGGATGGCACAATTCTGCGATTAACAGCATGATGCTAGTTAGCATGCAACAAGAAATTAAGCTACTGTACACCAACATAGCAACAAAGCATATGGCAGTGAAGTACAATAGATGCTTGACAAAATATGAACACTAAGCTACGGCTAATTCACACATTAATAGGTTCAAACAAGCATGGCAAAAGTGCAAAGGATATCAGCTTCACCGACTTGGTGAAAATACTGAACATGGCAGTAACAGCATCAGGAAGCAATGTTTAGGGCAAGCAAACATCATGCTAATGGAACATATCATAGCAATTTAAGGCTTGGCATGATACTACTAAATGCATAGAACAAAAGTCCCTTACTGACCATGAGCCAAAAAGAATCATAAGATATGATGGCTCCCATGTAAACATAGCAAGTTTCGTTAACAGATTCAACAAACAGAGCATGTCATTAACAGAATTATGAAGGCATCTTTGTGAGCTCAATTCACTCATCACAAGTCATTGCATGACAAGATAAGCATAGCACCAGAGATAAGACATGTTTCTGAAACTAAACATGGCAAGAACAAGCTCATATCATGCAAGGATCAACTACAACAACCTTGGCAAAATTGAATAACATGTAAACAATCTGCGAGGAAACATTTTATAGCCAAAGTAGAGCAAGAAAATGACTTTCTAGACTACTCCATAATTGCAAACAGGGGCATGGATGGATAGAGCATAACCATATGTTCAAAACATCCTTACTGAAGTATCTAAAAATAAGCATGGATCTCTCTGTAGCATCAAGTTTACATGGCATCAAAATAACAGCAGAACAAGGACTGAAATCAGCAACATCACGAAGCCTAGTTTGCATGATTGTTATAGTCACCACATTGATCACAAAAATACATGGTATACATCTATGTAAAGATGGCATGGCATAGCCCAAAACACATGTAGAGCTCATGCCCAGAAGATGCACGCAATAAATGTAGCAAAAATGACAATTGCCCATAATCTGGCAAGAATCAGAAACTAACATTTTATAGCACTCTTGCATCATAGATTTGGGCACCGATATGATCTCAAATAAACATGGCCCAATGGAACAAAATGAAGAGCACATCATGATGAACATTTCGATATATCGTATGCATGAATCAGAACTATATGCATGGAGTTATGATGTGATGAACATGGCATAAAAATACTGCAGGAAAAAGACAGACGAATTCAACCTCCAGATCTAGGGTTGCACGCAAACCGAGGTTCACCTGGATCTCACCGGAGAGGAGCGGGGAAGGTTGCCGGAGAGGATTCGGGGTGGCGAGGTCGGCGGACGTCGAGGCGGCGGCGGCCGACGGAGCCCGGGCGACGACGCGGGAGGGCGGCGGCGCTTCAAATGTGGCGCGGGGGCGGCGACGCGGGAGGGCGGCGGCGCT
>NC_041385.1:309850031-309854141 GCF_002162155.2 Triticum dicoccoides | reverse complement strand
CCGGCGGGCTGGCGGCAGCACGGGTGGCGGGGCTCCACGTGGCGCGGCCTGGTTGTCCGAGCGCAGCGGCGGGATTCGTCCGGCCCGGACGGACGTGTCCGGTGGCGGCAGGGGCTATTGATCTAGGGTTTGGACCCGAATTTTGGACGGGGAGGACTTATTTATAGGTAGGAGGAGTTTGGAGTGTCCAAATGAGGTGTAGTTTTTGCCCACACGATCGTGATCCGACGACGGAGAGGATGGAAGTGACTGAGATGGGTTATTGGGCTGTTTTGGAGGGGTGTTGGGCTGCAACAGACAAGACGCCTTCACGGCTACCCGGTTAACCGTTGGAGCATCAAACGACTCCAAATGGAATGAAACATGACAGGTGGTCTACCGGTATTGTACCATGGCCACTTGGCAAGCCTCAGTCCATTCCGAGAATGTTTAACACCCACTCACGAAAAGAGACAAGAGGGGTGCGCCGGTGCATGTGGGAGTGTCGGATTGCAAAATGGACAACGGGGAAAATGCTCGGATGCATGAGACGAACACGTATGCAAATGAGATGCACATGATGACATGATATGAAATGCATGACATGAACAAAATACAAAGCGAAAGACAAAAACCCAACCACGGAGGGAATATCATAACACATAGCCGAAAATGGCAAGAGTTGGAGTTAGAACTATGGAAGGTTACATCCGGGGTGTTACAGTTTCTTACTACTACCAACTAGTACTAGTAATGTACACGTGCATTTCACGCATGAGATTCTGGTGGTTTGTGCATTATGCTTCTACATGTGGAGTTTTCTGGTTTCTAACATGTGGCAAAATTTGTTGGAATGTAAGGTTAGGTAAGTTTGATTAACTTAGGTGAGTGTTTGGTTCAAGCCACACCTTAGGCAAGCCACACTTAGGCCCCACATGACATACACATAAAAAATGTGGCAAGATTCCCTTAGACTTGCCAACTTGTGGCTCTCATTTTGAAGAACTAATAACTTTGCCTAAGCTTAGTTGTGGCAAAGTTAGTCATGAATTAAGTTCAACCATGGAGTCTTCTAGATTATACATGTGGCAGAATCTGGTGGATGATATCCAACGGCCAGTAGTGCTCGGATTTTCCATCTTTGTACCGTTGGATTGGCTTCATCCAATGACCAACTTTCAAAGTTTTTCACACACTATATAGGGGGTATAGATATAGATGTGCCGGTCCGTTGCAATCGATCCAAAGTATATCTATTTAGTGGAGTGCACTCTAAACACATTATCTATTTATTTTTCTCTAACCTTTCGTAGCCATGCAACCAAGCCACATAAGCTTCATGGGTGCCCCCACATCATATTATTCTTACTACGTTGAATGAAAAAAAGATAAATCACCCAAAACAAGATCTTCCCGTTTTTTGTTGCTACGATGTTGTGCCATGCACGTACCAACTAGTTGTATAGTGGTAGTACTACTAATATAGTATTAGGAGTACAAACTTGGTACTAGTAGGAGTAGTACTAGTACGGAATGCTCCTACTTTATCAACGAGCCCCATCCGACACCAAATTTCTTGGCTTCCGTGCTACAGCTAGATCTTCCCCTCGTTTCTGTTTTCCAACCCGGCGGCGGGCGGGGTGTCGGTTTGCTCAACGGCGGTCCCACATGAAAGTGAAAATGCTAGGCAACACGCCTTCCCTAAGCTATGTGTTGTGCCGGACGGGCCGTGGAGTACTCCCGATTCCCGGGCGTGTGGGGGTGCGACGCGAACGCGGCAGTCCTTTTCCTTTTACTAGCAATGTGCCCGTGCGTTGCGACGGATCCAAAGTAGTAGAATAGTAGCATTTGTTCACAAACTTTAAAGAAATCACTATTGTTTTGATATACTCCTAATATATTACTCCCTCCGTACCTAAATATTTGTATTTTTAGAGATTTCAAATGGACTATCACATACGGATTATATAGACATATTCTAGTGTTTCTAGCAAGATGCCCGCGCGTTGCACGAAGTTGATGGAAAAGGTAAGCACAACTTATAAATTGACAGATGGAGTACTAGTTATAGTGATGCATATAATTAAGCGAAGGGATCGCACATGTCGGTATTGACTGGAACGAGAATGCAACAGCACAATAAGAATTAAGGCCATGATGATGCAATCGTAGTGGTGGTTACAGAAGGCAAGAAGAAAGATGGATCCATGAACGTACGACCTCCTCCTCCTCCTCAACTTAGTGCGCCGGGCCACCGACCGACGACTAAGGAGCGACGGCTTTTGTGGCGAGGTCGAGGTGCTTCTCAGCAAAGGCATCCAAGGCTTCCAGCCGGTTGAGGAAGGCCAACATCGTAGCGTCCTCACTGGCCTTGTAGATACCTATGTACACGATTTTCTCGTACACGTGGATGTGTAGGTCGACGAATTCTTGCAGGGTGAGGCGCCTCGCGGCGAGCGCGACCTCCAGGTGGACATTCTTCGTGGCGTCGGTGGGCAGTCACAGGGCCACCAGTGCTTGAAAGAGGTTCCGTCCATGGAGGACGATTAGGATGGCAGGCAATAAGGAGCCCGGGCGCGCGGGCTGGAGGAGTACGGCGATGTCGTCTGCGAGCTTCTTGAGGACGGTGAACTTGTTGCTGGTGGCAACGATCATCTAGTCCAACTGAGAGTCGTAGTTGGTGTCGACGACGTCTGGAGACGATCCTCGGTGCCATGCCGCAGGCCGGCATCGTGGACCATCTGCCACAGCCGTTGGCCGCTCACGCGCATCATCGCCATGGGTCTGGAGTGTGCTCTTTTGCGCTTAGTGTAGGTTCTTAGGCAAATGCTTATGTGCGTACGATGTGGTAGATTCATTGGAATGGAGGGGCGCCTTTATATGAGGGCAATGAGGGCAAACTACGTTGCATTCACATCGTGCAGCCTCTTTTCCCGGACCTCCTCCCATTACTTCCCTCATGCATTAATTGAAGGAGGATGCATTGGCCGTTCAACATATCGGGAACCGCTAGTCCCTCCCTCGTCTGCATTAAAGCCGTATCGGGAACTGCACCGTTCGTTGTCAAATCGAATACTCCCTCCGTCTAGGTTACTATTAAGTCATCTTACGAAAACCAAATAGTAAACACATAGGCGTGGTGCATTAACTCTCACGTTGTTTCTTATTTTTTGACATAAATAGAGGAATCAACCAATAAGAGATGTGGGGCTTGTATGCTTTTAATGACTTGAGACTATCAAACATGACATGCAGTGGTCAATTCGTTGCACAAGAACAAATACAACCCATGTCAGCACACACACATCTTATATCATCACATCCAATGGCTATAAAAGATGAATGAAACCAAATTATATCTCATCTAGATGAGTTCTAGCAAAACTGTATTAATAATATTCCCTCCGTCTAGGTGTGTAAGTCCTCTTACGAAAACCAAATAATCCCAAAACACTTAGGCGCGGTGCATTAAATTCTACCTCGTTTCTTGTTTCTTGACATATCAACCAAAAGAGATGTGGGGTGTGCATGCTTTTAATGACTTGAGACTACCAAACACGACATGCAGTGGTTAGTGCATTGCATGCAATGCTATTACACTACAAAAAAAAGACACATCCGTGACATTTTGGGCCGAACGAATTTTTTTTTCTGTCATACATATGACACTTCTATGACGATAATTGTGACAAAACCCGGTATCATCATAGATGTGGTGGGCTCCTACTTCTATGACAAAAAATCATGACAGAAAATGGGCTTTTCATCCTAGGCGGGCCGGAGACGCTGCTGCATGACATTCTTTGGGCCGTCCATGATGGAAAAAACCATGGTAGAAGCGAGGGGGAGGAAAATTTCGGGGAGTTGCCGGTTACGGTGGGAGGTCGGGGGCGGAGCGATGCGCGTTTCTCTCGTACGTACGCGCGTGTGTGCGAGGCGTTGGCTCTAACTAAAGCCGAGCGAGGCGTTGGGCTCTAACTGAACCCGAGCGATTGTACTGCAGGCTACACGTTACTGAACCCGAGCGATCGATCGATTGCTGTTAACTGAACCCGATGGAGCGATTCCTTCGCTACTGCTGCTAACTGAAGCCGATCGATGCTGCCACTGGGATGAACAGTGAGCTTTGCG
>NC_041385.1:309834320-309849615 GCF_002162155.2 Triticum dicoccoides | reverse complement strand
CACACCCCTCCCGATCAACAGGACCCCCGTTTCGACCGTAGGAGGTCCGTTTCGTCCGTTTTGCGGTACGCCACACCCCTCCCGATCAAGAGGACACCCGTTTCAACCATAGGAGGTCTGTTTCATCCGTTTTGCGGTACGCCACACCCCTCCCGATCAACATGACCCCCGTTTCGACCGTAGGAGGTCCATTTCCTCCGTTCTGCGGTACGCTAGGCCTCGTTTCCATCGCCTGTTCCGTCCAAGCCGGTTGGCTCCCATGCGTTCCGTTGCCTCCCGATGACCACGACACATTCCGTTGCCTCCCCATGAACACGACGCATTTCGTTGCCTTCCCATGAACACGACGCATTTTGTTGCCTCCCCATGAACACGACGCATTCCGTTGCCTCCCCATGAACACGACGCATTCTGTTGCCTCCCCATGAACACGAGCCCTCGCCGTACGTATGCGCAACTAGGCGTTCGAGACCCTGCCCGTATGTACACATACGTGGCCGTATTTTCTTTCTTGCACCCTGGCCGCTGTACGTACGTGTACATGCTACGTGCGCGCCTGTACTACGACACGTACGTGCCTCTACTACGACACGTGCGCGCCTCTACATAGACCAGTATATATGTACATATAAATTCGCGACCAGAATGACAATGCTACGTACGCTTCGACCAGGTGGGTCCCGACTGTCAGGCAGTTCCTTGCGTGCGAAAATGTAGCTGGTGGGTCCCAGCAGTCAGAGGGGTGAATAGTTTTTTTTGCCCGGACGCACTTCCTTTGCGTGCGAAGATGTAGCTGGTGGGTCCCAGCAGTTAGGGGAGGCGAATCTTTTTTTTCCCGGACGCACTTCCTTGCGTGCGAAGATGTAGCTGGTGGGTCCCAACAGTCAGGGGGGCGAATCGCTTTTTTTGCCCGGACGCACTTCCTTGCGTGCGAAGGTGTAGCTGGTGGGTCCCAGCAGTCAGGGGGGAAACAATTTTTTCGCGAAATATGGTGGCCCATCCGGTGGGTCCCCGCTGTCAGGTGGAGGAATAATTATTTTGCGCGTAATAAGGAGGCACTTCCTTGCTGCGGCCGTGGACCCAGCTGTCAGCCTCTCCACGTATAGTCCACGTCCAATGGAAGCCGTTCCTTGACCACGTTGACCACACCGCGCCGAGAGCACCAGGGCGGTGGATGACGGTGAGGCCTAGGAAGGGGACGACGCGGAGCCGGGGAAGATGCGGCAGTGGATGCCCACGCGTAGAGGAGTACGAGGGTTCACTGGTTCACTGTGGTGTGAGGCTGCCGTCGCCGCAGAATAACAGGGGGTGTGGGTGAGTAGAGGGATGGCCTGGCCAGCGGTGGGAGTAGTAGGGGGCGGTGAGGCCTCCGCCGCATCGCAGCCGGCCACTAGAGGCAGGAGCACAAGGCATGACCGGCGCTAGTTTGGGCGGCTGGAGCAAGAAGACCAGAGGTTGAAGAAGCACTACGGCCGTTGGATGGACATCGTACGGTCACTGGAGCTAGAATCGTGCATATTGACTAAGTTGACAAATCCCTCCGTCCCCGTCAACTTAGTAGGCCCACAAGTCAGCCTGCCACTATACTAGGTCCCAGCTAACAGGGGGAGTATTCATTTTTTTGTGTGTAATAAGGAGGCACTTCCTTGCGTGCGAAGATATAGCTGGTGGGTCCGAGCTGTCAGCGTCAGTAACATTTTTTTCGCGAAATACTGAGGCCCTTTCGGTGGGTCCCTGATGTCAGGTGGACAAATCATGATTTTGCACGTAATAAGGAGGCATTTCCTTGCATGCAGCCGTGGACCCAGCTGTCGGCCTCTCCACGTATAATCCACTTCAGATGCATGTCGGTCGTTGACCATGTTGACCAGGCCGCGCCGAGAGCACCAGGGCGGTGGATGACGGCGAGGCCTAGGAAGGGAACGACACGAAGTTAGGG
Source organism: Triticum dicoccoides (assembly GCF_002162155.2). Classification (NCBI taxonomy): domain Eukaryota; kingdom Viridiplantae; phylum Streptophyta; class Magnoliopsida; order Poales; family Poaceae; genus Triticum; species Triticum dicoccoides. The sequence continues at coordinate 309,847,676 of NC_041385.1, read as the reverse complement.
AAGACTCAACAGTTGTTTCCCACGCGGAGGGGAGTACGACTGAACGAGGGCTTACTGGTTCGTCTGCCGTCGCCGGAGAATAACAGCAGGTGTGGGTGAGTAGAGGGATGGCTAGGCCAGCGATGAGAGTACGGTGGGGCGGTGAGGCCTGCGCGGCAGCACAGCCGACCGCGGGGAGGAGGGAGCAGGCAGTCCTGCCGGCGCTTGTTTGAGCAGCTAGAGCAGGAAGAGCAGATATTGGAGAAGCACGACGGCCGTTGGATGGACATCCAACCGTCACTGCTTGTGCGTCAACCTTTTTTCAGGAAAGCCTCAAATCTGTGGAAAACGGCATACAACCCATCTGCCATTATTTCTAATAATTTACAGCCCATTTGCTAATTCTTAAGGTTTTTTTGGAGCCCATATGCTTTTTGTTAGCATTACAGCCCATATTGTGGCCACGGTTAAAACATTATACGAAATTTTGCATATTTCGGTGCGGTCCGAACTATTTTTAATCCCGAAATTTTGACTCACATTCAAACTGATTTTAAAACTAAATGTATATCAATATAAAATCCAACAAATTCTCCACGCATAAAAATTAATGTAATTTAAAATCTCGAAATGAAAAAAAAAGATATTTGAAACTAATTGCCGCTTTGATGTGTTTTAAAAATGTACAACCCATTTCACATTACTGATGGGCCATTTTCTCGGCCAGCCGAATGAAAGCTCTCCTTGTCTTGAAAGATTTGCAGCCCAACAGGCCTGACAAAGCGACTTACTTGGTAAATCACAAAAAAACTGGGCTATGGCCGTGGACCCAAATGTCAGCCTCTCCACGTACAGTACTCTTCCGATGGAAGTCGTTCCTTGACCACGTTGACCACGCTGCACAGAGAGCACCACGGCGGTGGACGACGGCGAGGCCTAGTGTAACGCCTCGGATACAACTTTCCATATTCGTAACTCCGACTCTTGCCATTTCCGGCTATGTGATTTTTATTTCCACCGTGGTTGGGTTTTTTCTGTTGTTTTGCATTTTGTTCTTGTTATGCATCTCATCTCATGTCATCATCTGCATTTCATCCGCATGTTTTTCAAAACTTGCATCCGTTCGGGTACCGCCGGTTCTCTCCGTTGTCCGTTCTGAGCCCGACCACACTCGCACGCGCCCGCGGCACCTCCGAAATATTATTTTATAAGTGGCATAAAAATGTTCTCGGAATGGGTTGCAACTTGTCGTGCGGTCTTATTATAGTGTAGACAGGCCGCCTGCCAAGTTTCGTCGCATTCGGAGTCCGTTTGACTGCCCAACCGTTATATTTATAACCGCGATATAGTCGGTTTAATCGTCAGACGTTTCGGTCTCCGAAACTGCCACCGGGTCGCTCTGTTTCTCTCTCTTCTCAGCTCGAGGCATTCTACACAGCCCACCTGCAGCCACCGACCCCCCCTCTCGCGTGCGTGTCCGAAACCTCCCCCGAACCCAACCCGAGCAGTCGTCACCGTTGGATCCAGATCATCCCCAAACATCCCGAAAACATCTCCGTTTTCTTAATTGGATGTCCTAGCCTATTTATTCGCGACAGTCCGATTGCGATCGGAGGGACGAGGTAGCCCCTAAGCCTAGTCCACCCGCGTATATATATTAGCCTATCCTGAGACCGAATCCCTAATTTCTAGGGATCCTCCAAGCCGCCGCCACTCCTCTTGTCTGTCTTCATCGGGATCTCATCCCAATCCAATCCACCAACCGCAGCCTCCGACCGCCTCCATTTCCGTGCCTGAGCTCCTCCCCTCGTTTCAGCCCCGAGCCAACCAGCGGCATCGCAGCGCCAAATCTCCCTGCTCCCCTCCCTCCTGGACAAGTCCAGCCTCCCGCAGCACCTTCCTCCCTGACCGCGGCTGCGCCGCCGGTCGGCGCCAGCAACCCAGCAGATGAGCCTCGCTCGCCCTTTCCCTTTCCTTCTTCTCTCTGTTTCAATCTCCATCATCTCATCTCTCTCTTCCTCTGCGTCTTCTTGCAGGGACCGAAAGGATTCGGCCTTGGCCTCGTCACAGCGCCGCTCCGGCGACCCAGTCCCCATGACCCCACGCCACGGCTTCCCCGCGCTCCGTTCTGCCCGTTTCGGATGCTTCCGCGTCATCCCCGTCGCCAAGACTGCCGGATCTCGCAGCCCCGCCATGTTCCTAGAGCCGCGACGCCCGCTCGTCCTCAGCTTCGAGCGACCGCACGCGTCTGGGCCGCATCCCCCTCGCTCGTCCCCAAGTCCTGCTTCTTCGCCTCCCCAAGCTGCGCCCTCGCCGGCCGGAGTTCAAGCAGTGCCGTCGTATCCTGCGTCTACCTCACCCTCCTGTCTCTGTAGACGAGTGCACGAGCAGCGCCCGTGCCCGTTGACCCGTCGTCTCGCGCGCGTGGCCTTTTCGCCTTGGGCCGCTTCTGCTGCTCCGCGTCAAGGCCCAGCTTCGGCTCCAAGCCCAGCCGCCCTGCTTCCCCGCCGGCCCGGCCAGTAGTGCGCATTGACCGCGAGGCCCAGCGCGCCTCCAGATCCAGCCGGCCCGCGAGCGCCCCGCGTCCGCGTGGGTCTCCTCCAGCGCCTGGGCCAGCGGCCTCCAAGGCCCAGCCAGCCAGCCTCCTCCAGATCCGAGCCGGGCCAAGGCCCATGGTGAGCTGCCTCCCCCAGCACCTGTTCCTGTTGGGCCAGCAGTTTCAGCCCAGTAGTGTTTTTTTCCAGTCTCTGCGATTTGTCTATTATTCCGGTGAATTACAATTTTGCAGAAAACCCCCTGTTGTTCATGCATTTAATATCTCTCAAACTGTGCATCGGATTAAAATAATTTATATATGTAAAATGCTCATAAAATTGTGTAGATTAATTATATGCAACTTTCATCCATGTTAAATATGTTTAACATGCTGTTTACTCTAATTTGCTAAAATGCCATGTTAAAATGATTTATTTCATAACTAAATAACCGTAGCTCCGAATTTAATAAACTTTATATGTAAATGGGGTGGAAAAATGCCTAGTTTAACATGGTCCACTTTATTTTCCTGTTTAACAACAATAAAATTGTGTTTAGGGCAGAACAGTACCGAATCTAAAATATGCATATGGGGATTTTCCGGAATTGTTGTTTGTTGTTCCGACCTCATCTAAACTTGTCTAGATAGGTAGTTTTCATATGCTTCACCCCTTTCCATGTTTAATAACATTTAATATTGTTGGGTACAAAACCGAGAGGGAACTAAATAATCGATGTGGTGTTTCGTCAATATGCAACTCGTTGCATATTGAGCTCCACTTAACTTGTAGTATTGTTTGTTGCACTTTGCCATGCCTCATTAAATCGGATATGCATCATACTTGTTTGTGCATCATGCCATGTTTATGCTTGTGCGTTTACCATGTTGTTTTGTTTCTTTCTGGTGTTGCTTCTTAGTCCGGTAATGTTGCGATTGTGAGGATTTGTTCGACTACTCCCGTTCGTCTTCTTCATGGACTCGTTCTTCTTCCTTGCGGGATTTCAGGCAAGATGACCGCTACCCTGGATCTCATTACTATAATTGCTATGCTAGTTACTTCGTTCTATCGCTATGCTGCGCTACCTATCACCTGTTTATCAAGCCTTCCCATATTGCCATGAACCTCTAACCTTTGACACCCTTCCTAGCAAACCGTTGTTTGGCTATGTTACCGCTTTGCTCAGCCCTCTTATAGCGTTGCTAGTTGCAGGTGAAGTTGAAGATTGCTCCATGGTGGACAGGATCTTGGTTGGGATATCACAATATCTCTTATATTATTAATGCATCTATATATTTGGTAAAGGGTGGAAGGCTTGGCCTTATGCGTAGTGTTTTGTTCCACTCTTGCCGCCCTAGTTTCCGTCATACCGGTGTTATGTTGCCGGATTTTGCGTTCCTTACGCGGTCGGGTGATTTATGGGACCCCCTTGACAGTTCGCTTTGTATAAAACTCCTCCAGCAAGGCCCAACGTTGGTTTTACCATTTGCCTGACCACCACCTATATTTCCCTTGGGAGTAATTAACCCAAGGGTCATCTTTATTACAGCCCCCCCGGGCCAATGCTTGTCTAAGTGTTGGTCCAAACTAGAGCACCGTGCGGGACCATTCCTTGGCAACTTGGTTCGTCGGTTCCTATACGCTTAGCTTATCCGGTGTTGCCCTGAGAACGAGATATGTGCAGCTCATATCGAGATTGTCGGCGCATCGGGCGGTCTTGTTGGTCTTGTTTTACCATTGTCGAAATGTCTTGTAAACCGGGATTCCGAGTCTGATCGGGTCTTCCTGGGAGAAGGTCTATTCCTTCGTTGATCGCGAGAGCTTGTCATGGGCTAAGTTGGCACACCCCTGCAGGGTATAATCTTTCGAAAGCCGTTTTTGCGGTTATAGGCAGATGGGAATTTGTTAATGTCCGGTTGTAGATAACTTGACACCAGATCCGAATTAAAACACATCAACCGCGTGTGTAGCCGTGATGGTCTCTTCTCGGCGGAGTCCGGGAAGTGAACACGGTCTTTGGGTTATGCTTGACGTAAGTAGGAGTTTAGGATCACTTCTTGATCATTGTTAGTTGACGACCGTTCCGCTTGCTCTCTTCTCGCTCTTATTTGCGTATGTTAGCCACCATATATGCTTAGTCGCTGCTGCAGCCTCACCACTTTACCCCTTCCTTTTCCTTTAAGCTTTGCTAGTCTTGATACCCATGGTAATGGGATTGCTGAGTCCTCGTGGCTCACAGATTACTACAACAACAGTTGTAGGTACAGGTTACGCGATGATCATGACGCGAGAGCGATGCCTGATTGCGTTGAGTTCTTCTACTATTTCTTCTTCGATCAGGGGATAGGTTCCAGGTCGGCAGCCTGGGCTAGCAGGGTGGATGTCGTTTGAGTTTCTGTTTGTGTTTCATCCGTAGTCGGATGATGCTCTGATGTATTGTGATGTTGTATTCGTGTGGCATTGTATGCCTTATGTATGTATCCCCATCTATTATGTAATGTTGATGTAATGATATCCACCTTGCAAAAGCGTTTCAATATGCGGGTCTATCCTTGGTGGGACCTTCGAGTTCCTTTTGGATAGGGTCGCATATTGGGCGTGACAAGTTGGTATCAGAGCCTCGACCGACCATAGGAGCCCCCTTGATTGTTGGCCGTTGTTGAGTCTAGAAGAAAACTATTTTGAGTCATAGGATTATATATATCGGAGAGTAGGATTCTTTTTACTCCTCAGCCCCCTTCCTCGCTCTGGTGAGGTCTCCTGACGTAGATGTTTTGTCTTTCCTCTCCTCAAATTTCACTAAATTTTTTTTAGGATCATGCGGGTATCTTGGAATCGTTCTGATGGTTTTGTGACGAGAACATTGTTCTTGGTGCTTCCTGTCTATTATGTGGCATTGACCCTGGGAGTTGAGCTCCGAGGTGTTGTCGTCACAATTTTATCATTGCAGTTCTAGAATACCTGAGTTTTGCCGACATCGAAAATCTCTTTTATGCAGTTGTTGGTGAGATAACTTCGACGTCACCCAGTACTGGGGAGTTCGGGAGTATTGCCATAACTCGTATAACGGATGCTTTTCGAAGGTTGAGGTACACGATTTCCGAAGGTTTCTTGGTTATGTGTTGACAGATGGATACATCTGGATGTAGGTATTGTTAGTTTGGGTGAGATATATTGCTTCCCCTGTATCCCCAACACCAGATTGCATAACCAGAAAGTTTCGGGAGTTTATAGGTGGGAATTCAAGTAGCTCTAGTTTTATCTTTCCAACAGACACATGATACGATATGGGATCTATCATATGTTTGTTTCTGGCTTATTTCTGCAAGCCAATCCTTTGTTTTGTTTTATTTGTGGTATTCGAGTTGCTTCGAGTCAAATGTTGAATCCATACCTTTCCTAAATGGTGTTCTCATATTGCTATGTGAATACTAATCCTTCGTGATCATCGAGGTCGTCATGTTAATTCTTTTCCAAACCGGCGTGCTTCTCTTCAAGTGGATCAGATCATTTCAACATCCGCAAGATCAATTCTAAGTTTTCTCAACGGTGTTTGTTTCATCCATCCCAAGTTGCCTTTGTTTTCCCGCCCTCCCACCCTTTTTCTTCAAGGACCCATATTTCTTAATCAAGTTTCCATTTATTCATGTGAAGTCTCTTCACTCTTTTCAATCAATGTTCTGATCCGATGATCCCTCGTGAAGATGCTCACGAGCTTCAAGTTCATCAATCTTCATTCTCGTATTCCTCTCCGGTGGATTTAATTCAAGCTTTCGGTGTTGATCATATCCCTTTCCTCGTTTCAAATGTTTTTCCACGTCGGTGCACCTCTTAATTGTTCACCTCTCTCTATTCTTATCCGGAGTGCTCAAGATATCTCGGTAGATTCGTGTTTCCATTCAAGCCATTTAATTCTATCGGTGCAATCTCTATTTCAAGCAATGCTTCAATGATGTTTCTTTCGAGTGGGCCCTAACCCACAGGTCTTTTCCCAGGATCTTACCTGACTCTTCTAATTTATCCGGAGCGATTTCCAAAGTCTTTCGAAGTTTGACGTAAGAATGATTTTTCATCAGTCATATTCTTTCTCCAAGATCGCTTTCAAATCATTTTCATTGTTGGCTCAACCTCTTTGTTTTACATTCTCCCGGAGTATCTCAACAATTCTTGGTGGTGTTCTCCGTCGTCATTCTCGGATCTTGAAGACCGAAGAAGGATTTCTCTTAAATCTTGGTCCGTTCTTTTGAAGATTCATAGTTCTAGCTTATGTCATCCTCTCATAATTGTTTTCGATTGTGAGAATTCTTTTCAACCATCTGATGCATTTCAGGAGTTGCTTCCTTTCTTGATAATCCGAATGCCATCATTTTTGAATATTACTCATTCTCAACCTTCAACTCTCGTTCTCCAAATCTTACAGGTGAATCGTTCAAATACCCTCTAATCAGTTCATGATCCCTTCGTTTTCATGTATCTAAATCCCCTCAAGTATCTTCATTCGTTTTCCAATTCTTACCAGTGAATTGTGCCCTTGCTACTTTCATTTTCAAATCTTACGGTGGTTTGTTCAAGATTTCTCTTCCTTCGTCATCGTATCAATTCATTCATTCATTCGTTCTTTTCAATCCCATCGGTGGTTCCATCTATACCTTCACAAGTTTATGCTATATCTCTCTTAACTCTTTCTATGAGAATAAGTAGTATGCCGAATCCGTTGCTTGTCATCAAGTTAAATTGGTGAAGGATAGGCATGACGTAATTCTTATTATTGTTTCATCCAAGTAATCTAGTTTCTTCTTTCCGGAGTTGTTCATCATGTCACATTTCCCGGTTCGAGATGTTTCATCTTTTCGTTTCTGGAGTTCCAAGTTTTCTCGGTTATATCGTTGCAAAGCTCCATCTAAATCATTGCAAGGCTTCACCTTGTGTTTTCAACTTCTCTTTCTTTGTTATCATCCTTTTATTACCGGAGTTCTTCATGGAGGCTCTACATGATCGTTCGTCAACGGATTCTTTTCATACTTCAATTCTTCTTCAAGATTTCTCTTGAAGTTATGACCCGCTAAGCTACACTCTAAAATAAACATGGTGTTCAACACATGTTTTGTTTTGAGGCGTTCAAGTATTCTTCATCTTGCATTTCGAAGTGCAATTCGTTCTACCTTATCATTTGAGGTGGTGTTATGTCATTCTTGATAATTTTGAGTTCATGTTTCTTGATTCACATGTTCTCAAGAATGAGGTATTTTGAATCCATCAATCTCTTCTTTGGAGTTATCTTGGTATAGATTTCACCTAAAGCCTTCCCTAAGGAATGTCGCTATTTGTGGTGCTTATCAATGATCCAAGTTTTCTCCTATCCTCTCGGCGAAAGCAGTTTTCATCTCTTCTTTGATCTCAAACAAGCAATTGTTTTTTGTTAGTGGTAGAATTTCACCTCAAGTGTTGAGATGTTTCCATAAGCCCACTACAAACTTATTCTTTCGTTGTTGGTCTTCCAACAACTTTGTTCTAACCTTCTTGCAAGGATGCTTTCCAAATTCAATTGTGGTAGGAGTTGTCATTTCCTTCTCCGTTCCCTTTATCACAACAATCTAGCTTCTATTCTTTCGTCCCGAAGGCATTGTGATGATGCTCTCTTCACTAATCATCTCGTTTTGTCAAGATCATGTTCTTTTCGTGCTTATCCATTTAACCGGAGTGTTGTGTTCTCATTCAAGTTTTTTCATCTTATCAAGTTTTGCCCCCCTTCACAACCGGAGAGCTGTCTGTAATCTTTCTTACCCATTATGCCTCTCTTTCAATAGTTCCGGAGGCAGTGTGTTGTTGATTTCATCAAGTATCCTCTCATCTTGTCAAGTTCATGTTCAATTTCTTCCATTTACAGTCGGAGTGCTGTCAAAATTATATCATTCTTATTCATTCTTATCTCGTTTCAACCAGAGTGGTTTCAATTCCTTCTTGTCCATTATGCTCGTCATTCACGTCTTTGCAACCTTCAAGTTCTCGTAATGTTCCTTGTTCCTTTTTTCTAACAGATTGTTTGCAATCTCGTTCATCTCTGTTGTACTCTTTCTTTTATATTGCTCAACCTCTCAAGGTTCGTGGTTTCACTCATTGGTCGAAGAAGCAACTTAGTTTTACCGCTTACCTTCCTCTTCCTTTTCCCTCTGGTGCCATCCTAGATCTCGGGACGAGATCCTCTCGTAGTGGTGGAGTGTTGTAACGCCCCGGATACAACTTTCCATATTCGTAACTCCGACTCTTGCCATTTCCGGCTATGTGATTTTTATTTCCTCCGTGGTTGGGTTTTTGTCTGTTGTTTTGCATTTTGTTCTTGTTATGCGTCTCATCTCATGTCATCATCTGCATTTCATCCGCATGTTTTTCAAAACTTGCATCCGTTCGGGTTCTGCCGGTTCTCTCTGTTGTCCGTTCTGAGCCTGACCACACTCGCACGCGCCCGCGGCACCTCCGAAATATTATTTTATAAGTGGCATAAAAATGTTCTCGGAATGGGTTACAACTTGTCGTGCGGTCTTATTATGGTGTAGACAGGCCGCCTGCCAAGTTTCGTCGCATTCGGAGTCCGTTTGACTGCCCAACCGTTATATTTATAACCGCGATATAGTCGGTTTAATCATCGGACGTTTCAGTCTCCGAAACTGCCACCAGGTCGCTCTGTTTCTCTCTTTTCTCAGCTCGAGGCATTCCACACAGCCCACCTGCAGCCACCGACCCCCCCTCTCGCGTGCGTGTCCGAAACCTCCCCCGAACCCGACCCGAGCAGTCGTCACCGTTGGATCCAGATCATCCCCAAACATCCGGAAAACATCTCCATTTTCTTAATTGGATGTCCTAGCCTATTTATTCGCGACCGTCCGATTGCAATCGGAGGGACGAGGTAGCCCCTAAGCCTAGTCCACTCGCGTATATATATTAGCCTATCCTGAGACCGAATCCCTAATTTCTAGGGATCCTCCAAGCCGCCGCCACTCCTCTTGTCTGTCTTCATCGGGATCTCATCCCAATCCAATCCACCAACCGCAGCCTCCGACCGCCTCCATTTCTGTGCCTGAGCTCCTCCCCTCATTTCAGCCCCGAGCCAACCAGCGGCACCGCAGCGCCAGATCTCCCTGCTCCCCTGCCTCCTGGACAAGTCTGGCCTCCCGCAGCTCCTTCGTCCCTGACCGCGGCCGCGCCGCCGGTAGGCGCCAGCAACCCAGCAGATGAGCCTCGCTCGCCCTTTCCCTTTCCTTCTTCCCTCTGTTTCCATCTCCATCATCTCATCTCTCTCTTCCTCTGCGTCTTCTTGCAGGGACCGAAAGGATTCGGCCTTGGCCTCGTCACTGCGCCGCTCCGGCGACCCAGTCCCCATGACCCCACACCACGGCTTCCCCGCGCTCCGTTCCGCCCGTTTCGGATGCTTCTGCGTCATCCCCGTCGCCAAGACTGCCGGATCTCGCAGCCCCGCCATGTTCTTGGAGCCGCGACGCCCGCTCATCCTCAGCTTCGAGCGACAGCACGCGTCTGGGCCGCATCCCCCTCGCTCGTCCCCAAGTCCCGCATCTTCGCCTCCCCAAGCTGCGCCCTCGCCGGCCGGAGTTCAAGCAGCGCCGTCGTACCCTGCTTCTGCCTCGCCCGCCCGTCTCTGTAGACGAGTGCACGAGCAGCGCCCGTGCCCGTTGACCCATCGTCTCGCGCGCGTGGCCTTTTTGCCTTGGGCCGCTTCGGCTGCTCCGCGTCAAGGCCCAGCTTCGGCTCCAAGCCCAGCCGCCCTGCTTCCCCGCCAGCCCGGCCAGCAGCGCGCGTTGACCGCGAGGCCCAGCGCGCCTCCAGATCCAGCTGGCCCGTGAGCGCCCCGCGTCCGCGTGGGTCTCCTCCAGCGCCTGGGCCAGCGGCCTCCAAGGCCCAGCCAGCCAGCCTCCTCCAGATCCGAGCCGGGCCAAGGCCCATGGTGAGCTGCCTCCCCCAGCGCCTGTTCCTGTTGGGCCAGCAGTTTCAGCCCAGTAGTGTTTTTTTCCAGTCTCTTCGATTTGTCTATTATTCCGGTGAATTACAGTTTTGCAGAAAACCCCCTGTTGTTCATGCATTTAATATCTCTCAAACTGTGCATCGGATTAAAATAATTTATATATGTAAAATGCTTAGAAAATTGTGTAGATTAATAATATGCAACTTTCATCCATGTTAAATATGTTTAACATGCTGTTTTCTCTAATTTGCTAAAATGCCATGTTAAAATGATTTATTTCATAACTAAATAACCGTAGCTCCGAATTTAACATGGTCCACTTTATATGTAAATGGGGTGGAAAAATGCCTAGTTTAACATGGTCCACTTTATTTTCCTGTTTAACAACAATAAAATTGTGTTTAGGGCAGAACAGTACCGAATCTAAAATATGCATATGGGGATTTTCCGGAATTGTTGTTTGTTGTTCCGGCCTCATCTAAACTTGTCTAGATAGGTAGTTTTCATATGCTTCACCCCTTGCCATGTTTAATAACATTTAATATTGTTGGGTACAAAACCGAGAGGGAACTAAATAATCGATGTGGTGTTTCGTCAATATGCAACTCGTTGCATATTGAGCTCCACTTAACTTGTAGTATTGTTTGTTGCACTTTGCCATGCCTCATTAAACCGGACATGCATCATACTTGTTTGTGCATCATGCCATGTTTATGCTTGTGCATTTACCATGTTGTTTTGTTTCTTTCCGGTGTTGCTTCTTAGTTCGGTAATGTTGCGATTGTGAGGATTTGTTCGACTACTCCCGTTCGTCTTCTTCATGGACTCGTTCTTCTTCCTTGCGGGATTTCAGGCAAGATGACCGCTACCCTGGATCTCATTACTATCATTGCTATGCTAGTTGCTTCGTTCTATCGCTATGCTGCGCAACCTATCACCTGTTTATCAAGCCTTCCCATATTGCCATGAACCTCTAACCTTTGACACCCTTCCTAGCCAACCGTTGTTTGGCTATGTTACCGCTTTGCTCAGCCCTCTTATAGCGTTGCTAGTTGCAGGTGAAGTTGAAGATTGCTCCATGGTGGACATGATCTTGGTTGGGATATCACAATATCTCTTATATTATTAATGCATCTATATATTTGGTAAAGGGTGGAAGGCTCGGCCTTATGCCTAGTGTTTTGTTCCACTCTTGCCGCCCTAGTTTCAGTCATACCGGTGTTATGTTCCCGGATTTTGCGTTCCTTACGCGGTCGGGTGATTTATGGGACCCCCTTGACAGTTCGCTTTGAATAAAACTCCTCCAGCAAGGCCCAACGTTGGTTTTACCATTTGCCTCACCACCACCTATATTTCCCTTGGGAGTAATTAACCCAAGGGTCATCTTTATTACAGCCCCCTGGGCCAATGCTTGTCTAAGTGTTGGTCCAAACTAGAGCACCGTGCGGGACCATTCCTTTGCAACTTGGTTCAACGGTTCCTGTACGCTTAGCTTATCCAGTGTTGCCCTGAGAACGAGATATGTGCAGCTCCTATCGGGATTGTCGGCGCATCGGGCGGTCTTGCTGGTCTTGTTTTACCATTGTCGAAATGTCTTGTAAACCGGGATTCCGAGTCTGATCGGGTCTTCCTGGGAGAAGGTTTATTCCTTCGTTGATCGCGAGAGCTTGTCATGGGCTAAGTTGGGACACCCCTGCAGGGTATAATCTTTTGAAAGCCGTGCCTGCGGTTATAAGCAGATGGGAATTTGTTAATGTCCGGTTGTAGATAACTTGACACCAGATCCAAATTAAAACACATCAACCGCGTGTGTAGTCATGATGGTCTCTTCTCGGTGGAGTCCGGGAAGTGAACACGGTCTTTGGGTTATGCTTGACGTAAGTAGGAGTTCAGGATCACTTCTTGATCATTGTTAGTTGACGACCGTTCCGCTTGCTCTCTTCTCGCTCTTATTTGCGTATGTTAGCCACCATATATGCTTAGTCGCTGCTGCAGCCTCACCACTTTACCCCTTCCTTTCCCTTTAAGCTTTGCTAGTCTTGATACCATGGTAATGGGATTGCGGAGTCCTCGTGGCTCACAGATTACTACAACAACAGTTGCAGGTCCAGGTTACGCGATGATCATGACGCGAGAGCGATGCCTGATTGCGTTGAGTTCTTCTGCTGTTTCTTCTTTGATCAGGGGATAGGTTCCAGGTCGGCAGCCTGGGCTAGCAGGGTGGATGTCGTTTGAGTTTCTGTTTGTGTTTCATCCGTAGTCGGATGATGCTCTGATGTATTGTGATGTTGTATTCGTGTGGCATTGTATGCCTTATGTATGTATCCCCATCTATTATGTAATGTTGATGTAATGATATCCACCTTGCAAAAGCGTTTCAATATGCGGGTCTATCCTTGGTGGGACCTTCGAGTTCCTTTTGGATAGGGTCGCATATCGGGCGTGACACCTAGGAAGGGGACAACGCGGAGCCGGGGAAGACGCATCAGTGGAAGCCCGTGCGGAGAGGAGTAGGAGGGTTCACTGGTTCGGCTGCGGTGTGAGGCTGCCGTCGCCGCAGGGCCTGGCCAGCGGTGGGAATAGTAGGGGGCGGTGAGTCCTCCGCAGCAGCACAGCCGGCCATGGGAGGCAGGAGCATGAGGCACGACCGACGCTGGTTTGGCCGGCTGGAGCAAGAAGATCAAAGGTTGAAGAAGCACTACGGCCATTGGATGGACATCGTACGGTCACTGGAGCTAGAATCGTTCATATTGACTAAGTTGACAAAGCCCTTCGTCCCCGTCAACTTAGTAGGCCCACAAGTCAGCCTCCCACCAAGGTGGGTCCCAGCTAGCAGTGGGAGTATTCATTTTTTTGTGCGTAATAAGG
>NC_041385.1:309830935-309834202 GCF_002162155.2 Triticum dicoccoides | reverse complement strand
GTCAGGTGGGTCCCAGCAGACAGGGGGCAAACGTTTTTTTGTGCAAAATACGGTGGCCCGTCCAGTGGGTCTCTGCTGTCAGTTGGAGGAATCATTATTTTCCGCGTAATAAGGAGGCACTTACTTGCTGCGGCCGTGGACCCAGCTGAGACTGTCCATGTACAGTATACTTCCGATGGAAGTCGTTCCTTGACCACGTTGACCTCGCCGCGTTCCGTTGCATGCATGCATCCATGGGCATGGCGCGTCCGCACTGTCAGCCTCTCACGTACAGTCATCTTCCGATGACTCTCGGTTGTTAACCACGTTGACCACACCGTGCCGAGCGCACCCAGATTGGAATGACCCGGAGATGGGGAAGACAGGGCAGTGGAGTCGCAGATGGAGAGGAGTGGGAAACTTCACTGGTTCGGGTGCGGCAGCACAGCCACGGTGCCGCCCACGGGACACAGGAGCAAGAACAGAGGTTGGAGAAGGAGCACGGCTGTTGGATTAACATCCAACGGTCCAGCGGCTAGAATCATTTGTTGATTAAATTGACAAAGCCTTGCGTACACGTCCGCTTAGCAGGCCCACAAGTCAGTCACCAAATCTGACGGGTCCCAGCTGTCGACGGGATGAATAATTTTTTTCACAAAACAAGGAGGCACTTCCTTCCGTGCGAAGATACAGCCGGTGGGTCCCTGCTGTCAGGTGGAGGAAACATTTTTTTCAGCTTAATAAGGAGGAACTTTCCTTGCGTGCGACCATGGACCTCGTGGGTCCCAGCTGTCAGGCTCTCCATGTACAGTCCTCTTCCGATGACTCTCCTTTGTTGACCACGCCGCATCGAACACAGCGAGGTGGTGGACGAGGTGAGGCCCCGGACGGGAACGACTCGGAGATGGGAAAACACGGCAGTGGAGTCGCAGATTAAGAGGAGGAGAAGGGTTATATCTGGTTCTGTTGCAATTCATATCAAACTCAGGTTCACAGGACACGTTCATATTCATAGCCAACATTCACTATCAATAACTCAAAAGATTCATATATACACAAGCTCAACATATCTATGCATCCAAATGATCGATAGATCACACGACAATATTCATACATAATTCACAAAAAGATTCAGATATACACATGTTCAGTATGTTTATGCATCCAAATGATTCAGATCACGGCCAATATGATCCATGGACGAACTTTAATTACCTAGTGTACAGACTGGTAAATGGTGTTCAATCAGAGGTACTTCTTGCTAAAATTAGTTCTTGTATGAGTAAACTTTCGAATACATAAGAGGCAGCACAGACAATTTGAACTTGTAGGTTTATCCTCAAATAGTGGCCTCGTGCCGACGGAGGTTTGAGCAACTTGGCCACTACTTTCATCCAACTAGTTTACTGGCTCTTCTTGGTCCTGTATCTCGCCAAAATTCTACATTGCAGACGAGAAAGGAGGCGGTTGAGAAAATGAACCAACCAAATTTTTTGTGCAGTTCAACTGAAATGGAGCATCCTTGGCGTGCAGACTGATTAAGTCCCAGATGAATATACGCGTCAACCAACTTGTCTGGAATCTTTAGACTCCATGCCATATAGTTCACTACCATATGTGCCGATAACCAAAAGGCACAAGTTGGGACCAAAGACTGGACTGCGTTTTTCTAGGCTATGCACCAAGCAATATTTTTGGCGTTCACTCTCCTAATAGTTGGAGTTTGACAATTGGTTGACGCCGGTTGATACTCGAATGAATATAGGCACTTCTTGTCAACATCGATGCTTGTTTGAGTGAACTTTGGAGTACATAGTAGCAACATAAGTACCTGTCCATCTGATCATTTTATGCAGTTCTACTGAAATCATCCGATGTAATGATTTGCCTGCGAGTTCAGGCTCCAAATTACTCCTTTATGAAATCGGCAAACAGTAGCACAATACCAGATTACCAATACATATGACAGGCACAATAATCAGGATAAAGACCAATACCAACCTGTGTGAGGTAGCATATCAATTAGTATTTCCTTTGACTGGAAGCCGAGATAAGCCAAGCGACTGATAGCAAAGGAAGAAAGCAAGCGGAGATTAGCGACTGACAGGAAATGACGGAAGCTGTCGAGGCAATGAAGCACCCAAAGTTTTTGTGCAGTTCCAACAAAATCGAGCATCCCTGTTGGCACATATATTGAGAGAGTGAGATTACTGTAATAGTGGGACTAGTTGATGAAACATACACTAACAAATAGAAGCACCCTCATTATCTTAATGGGTAAAGTTAGCAACATAGTAGTCTTGCTTAAAGAGAGGTATTAGTTTATTTAATTAGTGCCAATTAGCTCAACTCAACACTCAAAGCATTGCCATTTATCATAGGTTACAAAACTTAAAAGTGCAAAGATAAAGGAGTTTCTCATGACAGTAGCACGATACAAATAGAGATGACAACAAACTAATATGGATGAAGGCCTTAGGCCCGTACCAACCTGAGAAAAAAAATGCTTATTCATGTTGTAACGCCCCGGATCCGATGCGCCAGGTGTCTGCCAGTTATTCGTCGTCGTTTCCATGTCATTTGCTTGCGTGTTGCATTTTTTCATGTCATCATGTGCATTTCATTTTGCATACGTGTTCGTCTCATGCATCCGAGCCTTTTCCCCGTTGTCCGTTTTGCAATCCGGCGCTCCTATGTCCTCCGGCGTTCCCCTTTCATCTCTCTTTGTGAGTGGGTGTTAAACTTTCTCGGAATGGACCGAGGCTTGCCAAGTGGCCTTGGTATACCACCGGTAGACCGCCTGTCAAGTTTCGTTCCATTCGGAGGTCGTTTGGTACTCCAACGGTTAACCGGGTAACCGTAAAAGCCTCCTTCTCTTTGCAGCCCAACACCCCTCCAAAGTGGCCCAAAACCCATCTAACTCCCCTCCATGCTCTCGGTCGTTCGATCACGATTGCGTGGCCGAAAACCGCTCCTCATTTGGACTCTCCTAGCTTCCTCTACCTATATATTAGTCTCCCTTCTCCGAAATCGCAGATGAACCCTAACCCTCTCCCTCCTCGCGCGCCGGACACGTCCGGCCGCAACCGGACATGTCCGCCGCCCTCAGCCACGTCGCTCCAGCCTATCAGAGGGCGCCACGTCAGTCTCCGCCGCCTCCTGGCCCTATCCGTGCGCGCCACATGGTGCCCCGCGCCGTCCCCGTCGCCGCGGCCCGGAGAGCCCGGATCGGGCCCTCCCGGCCCATCTCCCCGCGCTCCCGCCTGAGCCCGGTCGCCGGCGCCTCCC
>NC_041385.1:309806915-309830551 GCF_002162155.2 Triticum dicoccoides | reverse complement strand
GCGCCGTCCTCGGCCCCAGATCCGGCGATCCCTAGCTCCGGCCGCCGCATCTTCTTCTTCCCCGATGCTCTCCGGCTAACCTCGGGACCCGTGCATCTCAGATCTGAAAACAGAGGTTGACTTTCCCCTTCCCCGAAAACGCCTAAGTCCCAGATTTTGTAATTTTCATGCCATGTTCATGCCATCGTAACTCTGCATCCGTAGCTCCGTTTCATGCGTGTAATATGTCAAATTGTTCGCCTCAACGAGTACATCATTTCATTCCATTGCATCATATTCATTTGAGGTCATCTGCATGCCTGAATCATCATCGTAAGAGTGCTTCATAATGTTTTCTGCTGTCTGTTAACAGAACGAGCTCTTTTGTCATTTTTGCCATGATTGATGTATGCATCCTATGAGGTTGATGTCTACATGTGTTTTGAACTATGCCATGTCTTCTTTACAGTGATGTATGCCATGTATTTTTGTGATCAATATGGTGACTAGCACAAGCATGCAAACTAGGCATCGTGATGTTGCTGATTTTAGTCCCTGTTCTGCTGTAATTTTGATGCCATGTAAACATGTTGCTACAGAGAGATCCATGCATATTTAGAGATACTTCAGTAAGGATGTTTTGAACAATAGGTTGTTGTCTATCCATCCCTGCCCTTTGAGTAGAATCATGCCATGCCTTTGTTTGTCATTATAAGTTCCTGTAACATGTTGTTTGATAGCTCTAAACATTGCATCGTGCTGTTATTTTCTGCAAAGTCTGAAATTGTTATTACTTGCAATCTTACCATGTGTGTTTGAGCATGTTCTAGTGATTTCTGGAGATAGCTCAGTGTTCATGTTTTGTTGTGCTTTACCTGTACATCATGCCCATGCCTTTTGTTATTATGTTGAGATGTTGTAGCATGTTGTTTTGATGCTTGCAATATGCCTAGTCGCTGTTTTGGACAGCTTGTCCTTTAAACTTGTTTCATGTGTGGGTGTTGAACCGTTGCTCCGTTTTGAGTGTGCTCTATATGTAACTTGCTTAGAATTGCATGTAGTTTCATACTATCATGTTGCATCCTTGTTTTGAGGAGTTTGTTTGATGTTTGTATGCATTTTGCATCAATGCCATGTTTAACTTGTTTTGCTCATATCTTCTAGCCGTAGCTCCGAACTAAATGAACTTAATATGTAATTTGACTAGAATCTCGTGTAGATCATCTTTGTGCATCTTAACTTGCTGTTTAACAACTTGAACATAAGTTTTATTCAGATTTGGACCAATTTCGAAATTTGCATATGAGGACTTACCGGAATTGTTATATGTTGTTCCCGGCCTCATTTAAACTTGCCTTGATGTGTTGCTCTTGTTTGCATCATCTCTTGCCATGAGTAGCTTCATGTAGCCGTGTCATGCATCATGCTTGTTGTGCATCATGCCTTGTTCATGTGTGGTGTGTTTACCTATGTTGTGTGCTTCTTTTCGATAGTTCCTGTTTCGTTGCGATCGTGAGGATTCGTTCGTCTACGCTTGGTTCGTCTTCGTGGCTTCATCTTCTTCATGGACTCGCTCTTCTTCCTTGCGGGATTTCAAGCAAGATGACCGCTACCCTGGATCTCACTACTATCATTGCTATGCTAGTTACTTCGTTCTATCGCTATGCTGCGCTACCTATCACCTCTTTATCAAGCCATCCCAAATTGCCATGAACCTCTAACCTTTGACACCTTTCCTATGCAAACCACTGTTTGGCTATGTTACCGCTTTTGCTCAGCCCCTCTTATAGCGTTGCTAGTTGCAGGTGAAGTTGAAGATTTCTCCATGGTGAACAGGATTATGGTTGGGATATCACAATATCTCTTATATTATTAATGCATCTATATACTTGGTAAAGGGTGGAAGACTCGGCCTTTTGCCTAGTGTTTTGTTCCACTCTTGCCGCCCTAGTTTCCGTCATACCGGTGTTATGTTCCCGGATTTTGCGTTCCTTACGCGGTCGGGTGATTTATGGGACCCCTTGACAGTTTGCTTTGAATAAAACTCCTCCAGCAAGGCCCAACCTTGGTTTTACCATTTGCCTCACCACCACCTACCCTTTCCCTTGGGTCGGCCAACCCGAGGGTCATCTTTATTTTAGCCCCCCCGGGCCAGTGCTTGTCTAAGTGTTGGTCCGAACCGAGTAGACTGCGGGGCCACCTCGGGGCAACTCGAGGGCTGGTTTTACTCGTAGGATGTCTCATCCGATGTTGCCCTGAGAACGAGATATGTGCAGCTCCTATCGGGATTGTCGGCGCATCGGGCGGCTTCGCTGGTCTTGTTTTACCATTATCGAAATGTCTTGTAAACCGGGATTCCGATTCTGATCGGGTCTTCCTGGGAGAAGGTCTATTCCTTCGTTGATCGCGAGAGCTTGTCATGGGCTAAGTTGGGACACCCCTGCAGGGTATAATCTTTCGAAAGCCGTGCCTGTGGTTATAGGAAGATGGGAATTTGTTAATGTCCGGTTGTAGATAACTTGACACCAGATCCGAATTAAAACGCATCAACCGCGTGTGTAGCTGTGATGGTCTCTTCTCGGCGGAGTCCGAGAAGTGAACACGGTTTCTGTGTTATGTTTGACGTAAGTAGGAGTTCAGGATCACTTCTTGATCATTGCTAGCTTCACGACCATTCTGCTTGTTCTCTTCTCGCTCTTATTTGCGTATGTTAGCCACCATATATGCTTAGTCGCTGCTGCAGCCTCACCACTTTACCCCTTCCTTTCCCTTTAAGCTTTGCTAGTCTTGATACCCATGGTAATGGGATTGCTGAGTCCTCGTGGCTCACAGATTACTACAACAACAGTTGCAGGTTCAGGTTGTGCGATGATCTTCACGCGAGAGCGATGCTTGCTTGCGTTGAGTTCTTCTTCTGCTTCTTCTTCGATCAGGGGATAGGTTCCAGGTTGGCAGCTTGGGCTAGCAGGGTGGATGTCGTTTGAGTTGCTGTTTGTGATTCATCTGTAGTCGGATGATGCTTTGATGTATTGTGATGTTGTATTCGTGTGGCATTGTATGCCTCTTGTATGTATCCCCATCTATTATGTAATGTTGATGTAATGATATCCACCTTGCAAAAGCGTTTCAATATGCGGGTCTATCCTTGGTGGGACCTTCGAGTTCCTTTTGGATAGGGTCGCATATTGGGCGTGACAATTTGGTATCAGAGCCTCGACCGACCATAGGAGCCCCCTTGATTGTTGGCCGTTGTTGAGTCTAGAACAAAAATGTTTTAAGTCTTAGGATTATATATATCGGAGAGTAGGATTCTTTTTACTCCTCAGCCCCTTCGACGCTCTGGTGAGGTCTCCTGACGTAGATGTTTTGTCTTTCCTCTCCTCAAATTTCACTCAAATTTTTTTAGGATCACGCGGGTATCTTGGAATCGTTCCGATGGTTTTGTGACGAGAACTTTGTTCTTGGTGCCTCCTGTCTATTCATGTGGCTTTGACCCGGGGAGTTGAGCTCCAAGGTGTTGTCGTCACAATTTTATCGTTGCAGTTCTGGAATACCTGAATTTTGCCGACATCGAAAATCTCTTTTATGCAGTTGTTGGTGAGATAACCTCGACGTCATCCAGTACTGGGGAGTTTGGGAGTATTGCCATAACTCGTATAACGGATGCTTTTTGAAGGTTGAGGTACACGATTTCCGAAGGTTTCTTGGTTATGTGTTGACGGATGGATACAGCTGGATGTAGGGATTGTTAGTTTGGGTGATATATATTGCTTCCCCTGTATCCCCAACACTAGATTGCATAACCAGAAAGTTTCGGGAGTTTATAGGTGGGAATTCAAGTAGCTCCTAGGATATCTTTCCGACAGATGCATGATATGGGATTGGGTAAATCTCTATCATATGTATTTGTTCCGGCTTATTTCTGCAAGCCAATCCTTTGTTTTGTTTTGAGTTGTGGTATTTGAGTTGCTTCAATGTCAAGTGTTGATTCCATACCTTTCCTAAGCGGTGTTCTCATATTTCTATGAGAGTGCTAATCCTTCTTGTTTATCGAGATGGTCATGTCAATTCTTTTCCAACCGGCGTGCTTCTCTTCAACTGGATCCAATCATTTCAATATTTGCAAGATCAATTTTCTCAACGGTGTTTGTTTCATCCGTCCCGAGTTGTCTTTGTTTTCCCGCCCTCCAACCCTTTTTCTTCAAGGACTCAGATTTCTTAATCATGTATCCTTTTATTTGAGAGAAGTCTCTTCATTCTTTTCTTTCGATGTTCTTATCCGGTGATTTCCCATGAAGATGCTCAACAGTTGCAAGTTCTTTATTCTTCGTCTCTTTTCTCCTCCGGTGGATCCAATTCAAGCTTTTAGTGTTGATCATATTCCTTTCCTTGTGTAAAATGCTTTCTCATACCGGTGCTCCTCTTATTTGTTCACCCCTCTCTATTCTTGTCCGGAGTGCTCAAGATATCTCAGAAGACTCGTCTTTTCTTCCAAGATCTGTTCAAGCTATTTGGAGATTATTATCTCATTCAAGCCATTTAATTCAACCGGTGCAATCTCTATTTCAAGCAATCCTTCAATGATGTTTCTCTTCAGTGGGCCCTAACCCACAGGTCTTTTTCCAGGATCTTACCTGACTCTTCTAATTTCCCCGGAGTTATTCTCAAATCCTTTTCAAGTCTGACATAACAATGAATTTCATCAGTCACATGCCTTTTCAAGATCGATTTCAAATCATTTCATTGTTGGCTCAACCCCTTCGCTTTTCATTCTCCCAGAGTTCCTCAGTAATTTTGGTGGTGTTTCCCGTCATCGTTTCAAGATTCAAGAAGAGTTGTCCTCTAAATCTTGTCCGTCCTCTCGAAGATTCGTGGTTCTAGCTTCATGCTATCCTATCGAATTATTCCATTTGTCAGATATTCTTTTCTTACCATCCGGAGTATGTCAGAAGTTGTCTTTCCGTTTCTTTTCACCGGAGGCCATCGTTCTAGAAGAATTCTTCGTCCTCTCATTCTAGCTATCGTCCTCTAATTATCCCGGTGCTTCGTTCAAGTGGTTCTTCTAATTATTCCCGGCGATCCATTCTATGTCGTCAGTCATTTTTGATTTCTTACGGTGGTTCATTCAAGATTCTTTTTCTTTGAGTATCATTTTAATCCTTTCGTTCTTTTCAATCCTACCGGTGGTTCATGAAGACTTTCTCAAGTTTGCGATATGTCACTTCTCAATCCTTTTCAAGAGGAATAAGTAGTATGCAAAATCCATCTCGTCATCAATTTATTTTGATGAAGGATAAGCATACAATAAATCTTATTTTTATTTCATCCCAGTGATTAATCCTTTCTTTGGAGTTTGTTCTTGTTGAATAAATTCTAGTTCCAAGTGTTTTCATCTTTTCTTTTCCGGAGTTCAATTTTTCCTCGGCTATTTTGTCGGAACCTCCATCTAAATCATCGCAAGGCTCATCTTATCCATTCGTCCTTCATTCTATCTCATCATCATTTCGTTACCGGAGTTCTTCATGGTGGTTCTTCATGATTTAATTCATTCTTTCAAGAGTTCATCTAGATTTTGTTGGTGGAGTTCAATTATTTTTTCTTCTCGCGTCTTGAAGTGCAATTAATTCTCCGTATTCCTTTGAATTGGAGTTTTGCATTTCTTCGTTCTTCTCAGATATTCAAATCCATTCAATCCTTCCTTCTAAGTTCATTTCATTCTATTTCAATTCTTTCCGGAGTGTTGTGTCATCTCTTCAAGTTCTTTCATCTTATCAAGCTTTGCCTCTCTTTTCAATCGGAGAGCTGTCTGAAATCCTTCTTACCCATTATGCCATTCTTTCAATAGTTCCGGAGGCAGTGTGTTGTTGATTTCATCAAGTATCTTCCCATCTTCTCAAGTTCATGTTCTATTCCTTCCATGTTCAACCGGAGTGCTGCCCAAATTATATCAATCTTATTCCTTCTCCATCTTGTTTTAACCAGAGTGGTTTCAATTCCTTCTTGTCCATTGTGCTCGTCATTCATGTCTTTGCAACCTTCAAGTTCTCGTAATGTTCCTTGTTCCTCTTTTCTAATAGACTGTTTGCAATCTTGGTCATCTCCGTTGTTTTGTTTCTTTCAATTTGTTCAACCTATCAAGGTTCGTGGTTTCACTCATTGGTCGAAGAAGCAACTTAGTTACCTCCTCTCTTCCTCTTCCTTTTCCCTCCGGTGCCATCCTAGATCTCGGGACGAGATCTCTTGTTAGTGGAGGAGTGTTGTAACGCCCCGGATCCGATGCGCCAGGTGTCTGCCAGTTATTCGTCGTCGTTGCCATGTCATTTGCTTGCATGTTGCATTTTGTCATGTCATCATGTGCATTTCATTTTGCATACGTGTTCGTCTCATGCATCTGAGCCTTTTCCCCGTTGTCCGTTTTGCAATCCGGCGCTCCTATGTCCTCCGGCGTTCCCCTTTCGTCTCTCGTTGTGAGTGGGTGTTAAACTTTCTCGGAATGGACCGAGGCTTGCCAAGTGGCCTTGGTATACCACCGGTAGACCGCCTGTCAAGTTTCGTTCCATTCGGAGGTCGTTTGGTACTCCAACGGTTAACCGGGTAACCGTAAAAGCCTCCTTCTCTTTGCAGCCCAACACCCCTCCAAAGTGGCCTAGAACCCATCTAACTCCCCTCCATGCTCTCGGTCGTTCGATCACGATCGCGTGGCCGAAAACCGCTCCTCATTTGGACTCTCCTAGCTCCCTCTACCTATATATTAGTCTCCCTCCCCCGAAATCGCAGATGAACCCTAACCCTCTCCCTCCTCACGCGCCGGACACGTACGGCCGCAACCGGACATGTCCGCCGCCCTCAGCCACGTCGCTCCAGCCTATCAGCGGGCGCCACGTCAGTCTCCGCCGCCTCCTGGCCCTATCGGTGCGCGCCACGTGGCGCCCCGCGCCGTCCCCGCCGCCGCGGCCCGGAGAGCCCGGATCGGGCCCTCCCAGCCCATCTCCCCGCGCTCCCGCCCAAGCCCGGTCACCGACGCCTCCCCGCTGCGCCGCCCGGCGCCCTGCCGCTGCCGCCGCGGGCGCGTCGCCCCGCGCGCCGCCGCGCCGGCCCCTTCGCCTTCCCGCCTCCCGGTCGCCGCTGCCCGCCGGCGCGTCCTGACCGGTGCCGCTCCGGCCGCCCGCCTCCCCATGCTGGAGCCCGGCCGCCGCCGCGGGAGCCGCGCCGCCCCTCGCCTCGCCTCCCGCGCCGTCCCCGGCCACAGATCCGGCGATCCCTAGCTCCGGCCGCCGCATCTTCTTCTTCCCCGATGCTCTCCGACGAACCTCGGGACCCGTGCATCTCAGATCTGAAAACAGAGGTTGACTTTCCCCTTCCCCGAAAACGCCAAAGTCCCAGATTTTGTAATTTTCATGTCATGTTCATGCCATCGTAACTCTGCATCCGTAGCTCCGTTTCGTGCGTGTAATATGTCAAATTGTTCGCCTCAACGAGTAAATCATTTCATTCCATTGTATCATATTCATTTGAGGTCATCTGCATGCCTGAATCGTCGTCGTAAGAGTGCTTCATAATGTTTTCTGCTGTCTGTTAACAGAACGAGCTCTTTTGTCATTTTTGCCATGATTGATGTGTGCATCCTATGAGGTTGATGTCTACATGTGTTTTGAACTATGCCATGTCTTCTTTACAGTGATGTATGCCATGTATTTTTGTGATCAATGTGGTGACTAGCACAAGCATGCAAACTAGGTATCGTGATGTTGCTGATTTTAGTCCCTGTTCTGCTGTAATTTTGATGCCATGTAAACATGTTGCTACAGAGAGATCCATGCATATTTAGAGATACTTTAGTAAGGATGTTTTGAACAATAGGTTGTTGTCTATCCATGCCTGCCCTTGGTTGCAATTATGGAGTAGTCTAGCATGTCAGTTTGGTGCTCTACTTTTGCTTCAAAATGTTTCCTGGCAGATTGTTTACATATTATTCAATTTTACCAAGCTTGCTATAGTTGATCCTTGCATGCTATGGACTTGTTCTTGACTTGGTTTGTTACACAAACATGTCTTCTTGATGATGCTATGCTTATCTTGTCATGCAATGACTTGTGGTGAGTGAATCGAGCTTGTTAAGTAGGGTTCATGATGTTGCTGTTTTGCTAGGCTGAATCTGTTATGTCGTGATGCCTTATAAACATGTTGCTACTAATCATTCTATGCATAATCTGGAGATGTTCTATAAACATGTTTTGATCTACATGTCATCCTGTATCCATCCATGCCCCTGGTTGCATTTATAGGTTGTTGTAGATTGTTCATATCTTGCTCTAAAGTTGCTTGAAAATGTTACTGTCAGCCTGTTAACATTAAGTTCACTTGTTCCCATGCGTTTTGCTAGTGTTCCATGCATCCTATGACCTTGCTATTGCCATGCTTAGCTTCACAAACATGCCTTCTTACTGTTGGGTGCCTTTCCATGCCATGTTTTGCTCTGTAGTGAGTTGCGCAAGCTCATCTACATGCCTTCATAATTATGGTCCTGCCATGTATGAATCTGTAATAATAACTTGCTATGTTTACGTGGGTGCCATCATATTTTCTGATCCTTTTTGGCTTATGGTCACTAAGGGACTTTTGATCTATGCTTTGAGTAGAATCATGCCATGCCTTTGTTTGTCATTATAAGTTCCTGTAACATGTTGTTTGATAGCTCTAAACATTGCATCGTGCTGTTATTTTCTGCAAAGTCTGAAATTGTTATTACTTGCAATCTTACCATGTGTGTTTGAGCATGTTCTAGTGATTTCTGGAGATAGCTCAGTGTTCATGTTTTGTTGTGCTTTACCTGTACATCATGCCCATGCCTTTTGTTATTATGTTGAGATGCTGTAGCATGTTGTTTTGATGCTTGCAATATGCCTAGTCGCTGTTTTGGACAGCTTGTCCTTTAAACTTGTTTCATGTGTGGGTGTTGAACCGTTGCTCCGTTTTGAGTGTGCTCTATATGTAACTTGCTTAGAATTGCATGTAGTTTCATATTATCTTGTTGCATCCTTGTTTTGAGGAGTTTGTTTGATGTTTGTATGCATTTTGCATCAATGCCATGTTTAACTTGTTTTGCTCATATCTTCTAGCCGTAGCTCCGAACTAAATGAACTTTATATGTAATTTGACTAGAATCTCGTGTAGATCATCTTTGTGCATCTTAAATTGCTGTTTAACAACTTGAACATAAGTTTTATTCAGATCTGGACCAATTTCGAAATTTGCATATGAGGACTTACCGGAATTGTTATATGTTGTTCCCGGCCTCATTCAAACTTGCCTTGATGTGTTGCTCTTGTTTGCATCATCTCTTGCCATGAGTAGCTTCATGTAGCCGTGTCATGCATCATGCTTGTTGTGCATCATGCCTTGTTCATGTGTGGTGTGTTTACCTATGTTGTGTGCTTCTTTTCGATAGTTCCTGTTTCGTTGCGATCGTGAGGATTCGTTCGTCTACGCTTGGTTCGTCTTCGTGGCTTCATATTCTTCATGGACTCGTTAGTCTTCCTTGCGGGATTTCAGGCAAGATGACCGCTACCCTGGATCTCACTACTATCATTGCTATGCTTGTTGCTTCGTTCTATCGCTATGCTGCGCTACCTATCACCTGTTTATCAAGCCATCCCAAATTGCCATGAACCTCTAACCTTTGACACCTTTCCTATGCAAACCACTGTTTGGCTATGTTACCGCTTTTGCTCAGCCCCTCTTATAGCGTTGCTAGTTGCAGGTGAAGTTGAAGATTTCTCCATGAAGAACAGGATTATGGTTGGGATATCACAATATCTCTTATATTATTAATGCATCTATATACTTGGTAAAGGGTGGAAGACTCGGCCTTTTGCCTAGTGTTTTGTTCCACTCTTGCCGCAGTTTCCGTCATACCGGTGTTATGTTCCCGGATTTTGCGTTCCTTACGCGGTCGGGTGATTTATGGGACCCCTTGACAGTTTGCTTTGAATAAAACTCCTCTAGTAAGGCCCAACCTTGGTTTTACCATTTGCCTCACCACCACCTACCCTTTCCCTTGGGTCGGCCAACCCGAGGGTCATCTTTATTTTAGCCCCCCCCCCCTGGGCCAGTGCTTGTCTAAGTGTTGGTCTGAACCGAGTATACTGCGGGGCCACCTCGGGGAAACTCGAGGGCTGGTTTTACTCGTAGGATGTCTCATCCGGTGTTGCCCTGAGAACGAGATATGTGCAGCTCCTATCGGGATTGTCGGCGCATCGGGCGGCTTTGCTGGTCTTGTTTTACCATTGTCGAAATGTCTTGTAAACCGGGATTCCGAGTCTGATCGGGTCTTCCTGGGAGAAGGTCTATTCCTTCGTTGATTGCGAGAGCTTGTCATGGGCTAAGTTGGGACACCCCTGCAGGGTATAATCTTTCGAAAGTCGTGCCTGCGGTTATAGGCAGATGGGAATTTGTTAATGTCCGGTTGTAGATAACTTGACACCAGATCCGAATTAAAACGCATCAACCGCGTGTGTAGCCGTGATGGTCTCTTCTCGGCGGAGTCCGGGAAGTGAACACGGTTTCTGTGTTATGTTTGACGTAAGTAGAAGTTCAGGATCACTTCTTGATTATTGCTAGCTTCATGACCGTTCCGCTTGTTCTCTTCTCGCTCTTTGCGTATGTTAGCCACCATATATGCTTAGTCGCTGCTGCAGCCTCACCACTTTACCCCTTCCTTTCCCTTTAAGCTTTGCTAGTCTTGATACCCATGGTAATGGGATTGCTGAGTCCTCATGGCTCATAGATTACTACAACAACAGTTGCAGGTTCAGATTGTGCGATGATCTTGACGCGAGAGCGATGCTTGCTTGCGTTGAGTTCTTCTTCTGCTTCTTCCTCGATCAGGGGATAGGTTCTAGGTCGTCAGCCTGGGCTAGCAGGGTGGATGTCGTTTGAGTTGCTGTTTGTGATTCATCCGTAGTGGGATGATGCTCTGATGTATTGTGATGTTGTATTCGTGTGGCATTGTATGCCTCTTGTATGTATCCCCATCTATTATGTAATGTTGATGTAATAATATCCACCTTGCAAAAGTGTTTCAATATGCGGGTCTATCCTTGGTGGGACCTTCGAGTTCCTTTTGGATAGGGTCGCATATTGGGCGTGACACATGTAGTCCCATAAGAGATGATAAAGCACTCACTGGAATCACACAATAGTATATATTTTTGTGCACTTCAAATGTATGGTTGAAATCACTCTTGTTTACCAGTGCTGAGATTATATCGAAAGATTATCAAGAACTTCCAGCAGAGTTAAAGCACTGGCTGGGATACAGTTCATTGTATTGTCTTGTGTAGTTCCACTAAAATGTATGATTGGCACAACATGATCCCTGTTTGCACAAGTAGGAACAAGGTGAAACCTTCATTAGCTTAGTGAGAAAGGATAGGAAGACATTAGCATATTACTCAAATAGTAGCATCAAATTCATGATGGACAATACGCAAAACATTGCCTCATTGCACCAATGGCAATAAATTGACATGCAAAACAATAGCACTATTATGTCATGACACTAATAATATTCCCTCCCTGCTCCACCACATGATTCACCTCCATAGACAAACATTCACACGTACATGATTCAGCATAGGGTCCTACTAAAGATTTGTTTAACTCCAACAGGAAAATTAGGCAGTAATAAATTAGTGGTACTTAAGTGCTCCTAATTAATTAAGTGAGACAGCAGAAGTGGAAGGGCTCCCTGGAGGATCGTCTCACATGTAAGGTAGTCGTTGCCGGAGCCCTTGAATAGCCTCGACTGAGGCCTCTGTTTATTCTTCTTCTTCTTCCTCTTCATGCTATCTTTCTCTTTCTCCTCACCAGTTGGTGAAACCAAGTACACGATTGGCCTTCTAATTCAGAATTGGTTTTGTCAGTGAGGGAGTACAAGTGTACTAGTTAAAAACAGCATTATTTTCTCATGGCAGTCGGAAAATAGAGATGAACACATGCATTAAATATCATTCTTACCTAAAGGAAGGTTATGGCGCCAATATGGATGATGAGGATTGGAACACAGATCTCCCTTTGTGTAGTTCCACCAAAATTAACCAACTGTTCCATCTGACATTCCAGTTAAATAGCACAAAAGTCACTTCTTTTAAGAAGAGTTTTGTGCAGTGCACCAAAAGGTCACAACAGCAACCGGGTGAATTGGATACCCCTGTTTGCACAAAAAGGCACAGAGGAAACAGTCAGAGTCTCAAACAATTACAGGCAAAAACATTTGGCTAAACTTGTCAGAGTCTCAAACAATTACAGGCAAAAACAGTGGCATGGCTTCATTTTTACCAGGGACATTATATTAAGAACAACTAAGGCTGCGTTCGGTTCACAGGTTTGGTGCAGGATTTTCGTAGGAACACAATTCCTACCGTATTCTTTCCCTTCCAACCGTTCAGAACACGGGATAGGTGAATAGTGTTTCATAGGAAAGCTGGTCTGGTAGTACTGATTCCATCAGATTAGAAACATCCATGCGCTGCTCATTTTTTGGGCGGAAGCCCGAGGCAGGCGCTCACTTCCATGTGTTAGACAGGTTTGCCGGAATAAAAAAATCAACCTATGTGTGGTATGTGAGGTGAGGACAAGAGTAGTCACTATGCAGCTGAATAAACAAATAGCATCTCATACTGCCAAGCATGCTACTCTAAAAAACAAATTTGTACATTTTGTAGTCCATCCGAACACATTCAATTGAGAGTTTCCTCCAGTTCGCTGTTCCATAGTTTTATACCTACATTCCTTTCCTATTCCTCTGTTTTCATCAATACCTATGTTTTCTGCCCCTTTATTCTGACCGGAGCCTAAATATTTGGTATAAGGGCATGGGACAGTGGGTGCACCGGCAGTACATCACCATGTACATAAACAGGGGCATAAAGTGGTGATTCATAGTTTGTTGCCCCGAGAAACAAACATCCAAGAAACATACCTGGGTTGGTCCCATTTTTGTTCACTCTAGCCACCTACTCCTATGTGTAGATAGCAAATCTAGTCCTGGTCATACCACTGTGTACAACGTTACCCCTATATTTCCCTTTTCGACCAAGAGACCGGTTGGATGACCAGTCTGTACTACTTTCATCCCCTTTCCTTCCTGTTTGTACAAAGTCCGAGGTACATACTAAATTACCCCACCCCCACTTTATTTCAATGACAAGTATTTTCGGACGGAGGGAGTACAAGATTCGACTCCATGAAGTAGCTTTACCTCTAACAATAAAAGAAAAAAATAGGTGACGTTGGACCATCCAATCGAGAGGGGCTGATAGGTAGAAACTGATGCACATGCAGTGACGTAGCAAGCTGGGGAAGTAGAGCTAAGGTGGTTTTGAACGAAGATATACCTGAAGGTCGTTGGAATGTGGATAGGTGGGCGGCGGGAGGCCGGATCCGCCCACATGCAACGACGAAGGGATCGGAGGACCTCCCGCACCGGCGCTCGGCCAGAGATAACGGTGCGGCCGGCAGTGGGTCTCCTCCCTCGCTGTCGACGACGGCCTAAACGCTGCCCCTCCTCCCCTTCACCGGCGGAGGGGGATACATCCAGATCTATAATCGGCGGTGAGGATAGAAAGCCATTGTTTTTTGAAGGGAGAAAGACAGGGTTACTACCCCTATCTTGTTTAGATCTGGAGAGGATGAGAGTGTGTGAATAGAGCAGCCCTAGCGAGCAAGCGCGGAGGCTCCGGCCTATATATAAGTAGTGGGGTAGTTTTCCTTTTTCACTCCATCGAAACAATCGTTTAAAATTGTGTACTATACTACATGCCAGGTCGCGGTTTTTTTAGTTGTTGATTGTTTTTTGAGATAGCTACCCGCTTGTTCCAAGTGGTGTTCGGTGTGCCAGGTCACACTTTGTATCGTTCAAGTCTGGTAGTACTACAAGTCCCTCCATTAAATGAACAACCACCCCCTCGTAAAAATTGTGAACAAGCCCACGACTAAAATTAGCGGAAACGTGGGTTGCCCCAACATGCATTATTATTTATATTTTCTACTCCCTCTGTTCCTAAATATAAGTCTTTTTTATTAGCCACACCTAAGACACGAATTTTTTTATTAGCAGTGAACCCCACATGTCATAGATACAAAAATTGTGGCAAGATTCCCTTAGGCAAGCCAAAGTGTGTCTAACAATTTGAGCGACTCAGGTTAGGCAAGTGTGGCAAGTGTGGGAAAAATAATGTGGCAACATAAGACAAACATAGTCACAATCCAAACAGCCCCGTGAGTTTTTGTGACATGCATGAAAATTTGGTTAGTTAAATTTATAGTCAAAATTTGGCAAGGTGCATCAAATCAACACATGCAAGTATCAAAAGGAAAGTCACGGCATGCATGCATTGTACTCCCACTGTTTCCAAATATAAGTCTTTTTAGAGATTGCAACAAGTGACTACTCCCTCCGTTCCTAAATGTAAGTCTTTTTAGGGATTCCACTACAAACTACATACGGATGTATATAGACATATTTTAGAGTGTAGATTCACTCATTTTGTTTCGTATGTACTCCAATTCATAGTGAAATCTCTAAAAAGACTTATATTTTGGAACAGAGGGGGTACATACGAAGCAGAATATGTCTACTCCTACATATGAAGTAGCCCATTAAACGTGTAAAAAGAGTTTTATCGAATGAAGTGCTTTGATGTGTCGCGTCAACTCGTACAAGCCCGAGAAATTTGATTACTACGACACCCTCTCCCTCGCGGACTGAGCTCCGGTGCCTTAACTGCACCTGCCTTTGGCTGCATGACAGGTGGGCCAACCACCTGTTGGGCCCTCCTATCATGGACACAAAGGCAGGAGCAGTAAGTAGAAGCTTTCACTACACGCTATCCCTCCCGCACGAGGTGGACGGACATGCAACAGTGGATTCGATACTGTAGAAGTAGGAGTAACATCATTGTTCGTCTTCTCGAAGAGGCGAAGAGCCAAGTGCAAACCGAACGTGGCAGTTGCGAACGCTCGCGTGGTGCGGTTCCTTGTAGTACTAGCCAGGCTCTTGCATGAGACAAAATTGCTATTGTTTAACAATTAAACTCCATTATCCATTGGTTGATACTCATTCTGCATAGGTCCACGCGCTTAGCACCGTTTCCTCCTGGAGTCACCAATGTTTATTTGCTAATTAATAGCATTCCATGCAATGAACTAGCCATTGCAAGTCATTAAAAGCATGCACACCTCTCATCTCTTATTGGTTGATACGTATGTCAAGAAACAAGAAACAAGGTAGAAGTTAATGCACCATGCCTAAGTGTTTTGGGACTATTTCGTTTTCGTAAGATGACTTACACACCTAGACGGAGGGAGTAGTATAGACCTGTAAAGCGGAAAGGAGTATTTGCCTTTCTAGAGATTTCAACAAGTGACTAGACTTCGGCTCAAAAAAACAAGTGACTAGACTACACCGTGTGCAGTACCCCCTCCCCTCCGGTTTATAGGGCTCAAATCTCAAATCTCACGAACCAAGGCATTTTGCGATTGGAGGAATGTATCTCATACTTTACAAAACTACCGTAATTAAACTCATGCATTAATTACGTAGTTCTCTCGTTTTCCTCTCCGCCTTGGTCGTGGTGCACAATATTGAGGCTAGCCATAGTGGGAGTAACTTAGGTAGTAACTTAACACATCCCAAGAAAATTTTGCTTATGTGGCAAGTATTTAATGAGGAAAGAGGTGCTCGTGGTAACATACTATGTTACTGTAACATAGCGCTTTCCGAGGCAAAATGAGTCTATGAGATAATAAATGAAGCAATCTATGATACTACTACTATGTTACTTTGCACTATGGAGGTAGTAACTTACACTAGTGTCATATGCATGACACTAGTCTAAGTTACTCCCCACTATGACCAGCCTGAGAGAGTGCTTTGATACGTTTTAGTCTCATGACTAAAAGTAGTGGGACTAAAACTTGTTAGCCTCATCCATGCTTGGATCCAAATACTAAAGAGACTAAAATCAAGTTAATGACATTTCAAAGCATCCGGGCCCGCGTGCCATCCACCAAATCACAGCGAGGTGCTACAGTCGAGACTCACCTGTCACCCCGATGTGGCCGTCATGACCCGTCATAGCACAAAACCCACGCCTTTACCAGCCGTGGTAAGGTGGCCTCCAAGTTGGACTGGACGAAGCAACCATCATTTCATTGGAACGCTTGTTCAAGCCCTTTCTTCCCTTTCTTGAAGAAAACCTCACTCCAGGCTACTCACTTCTGCCATTTTTCTTCTCTATCGACGAAGGAAAGGTGGCGAATCAATTATGCTGCTATATTTTCATTCCAATAATCTTCTTTTTGCGAAGCACCGACCGATTCTCACATCCTATTCTTTTCCTGTTTTCATTGCGATTGTGGTTTCCTTTCGATTGCTTTTTGTTTGTTAGTTCATTGATGATTCCTGGAGCACTAGGCAAAGAGTTGCCGGCGGACAACCCACTGGAGACAGCGATCTCCAGGAAGCGAGCACCGACCAACGAGTTGACCATGTTGGCGGGCCAACCAATGGAGACGAAGAACTCCAAGAAACAAGCACTGGCCAAAGAGTTGAGGATGTTGGCGGACGAACTCCTCAAAGAAAGTTGGAAGAACAGCAAGGGCCCCACCGTGCCTACCCCAAGAGCTCTGATTGCCACCTATGTGAGGCTCAAGACCGAGTTTGAGGAGATAGTCGCCGTTGAGAAGCAGTATTCCCCTGGCAAGGTGATGGCCCCCATCGAGGACGAGGAGATGGCCCCCGGAGGGATGAGATCCCCCGGTGAGCTGCACAAGGTAAAAAATAATGGCTTATTACCATAGTTGTGGTTTTTGATTATTTGCAATGTGCTTGCTTTTTGATTATTTGCAATGTGCTTGCTAACATGTTAGTGTTGTGCAGGTGCCGGTGGTTGTCCTTGATGATTCCGATGTCGTGGCCCGTCCTGTTGGCATCACCCCGGAGATCGATTCCGATACCGCTGTCCATCCTGTGGACATCGCCCCAGAGATCGATTCCGATGTCGCGGTCAGTCCTGTGGACATCGCATCAGAAATCGATTCCCATGCCGCTGTCCGTGCTGTGGTCATTGCCCGAGAGATCAATGACAAGAAATAGTTGGCCGCGCTAATCCTTCAGGGTAGTTTGCATTGCCCTGTGTTTAATTACCAGAACGATGCATGTTATCAAACCATCTTAGGGCTAGTGCACTGTCTTGTGTGGGCGGATCTTGCTACTTTTGTTTGATAGTGAATCATGCGATGAATCATGCGAACCCTCTCCGAGTTATGGAAACAGATGTATCCTCACCAGCTTTTGATGTAATATATGGCATGCTTAGATGTAAGTTTGAACTGTTTATCATATCGGCAGGGCTTGTTTGATGATTCTTGGTGTTAGTAGTCTAGCTATTGTGCGAGCTATAGTACTTGCAAAACACTCACCGAAGAGAAACGTTTGGGCTGATGAGCTCGTGGTACGCTTATACTTATCCCTCGTCGATCGACCAATAGCCCTAGCTCCTAAAATTGTAGGCTTAGCGATCGATCAGACAATAGTCGACATACATTCAGGCCTCATTTGGTTCATAGGGTAGGAAAATCGTAGCAAAAGTACAAAGAACGTGCAACACAAAATCATAGCAGTGCAGAGACGTACTCCCTCTGTTCCAAAATAGATGACCTAGGCGGGCTAGTTTGGCCTAGTGGGTTTCAGTGATATGACGTGGTACAGTGCCGTCCAATCTTCGCATGTGGTAGCAGTATTGCAGGTACAATAAGTTTTCTTGAAGAAGCGGAATTCAATGAAGTCATGATGGTTCCTTCGTCCGAACAACTTACGGTGGGAAAGGTTGGGCCTGCGATACGACCGAGGTAGACCAGGATAATTTTGTGCATGGCAGGTGGACCAGGATGGTCGACGTCCCACATGTCGGCGAATGAAAGTATTCTTTCCGATATAGAGGATGAGCAATGAGTATTCATTGTTTATTTTTGATGAAAGCTATTGTCTCCACTGTTACTCCTTGACTTTGTCAATGCCTCTCTCTCCTCCACATAAGCGGGGACTACTTGCTATGCATGCAGCAGGCAACTGGCGTCTTGAGGGGCCATGGCGGTGAGAGCGGGCTCCAGAAGCGGTCCGGACTCCAGCACGGTCCACCTCACATTATCACCATATATTTCTTGGAGTCCATGCGCGGCGGGTGGGCGATCTCTTCTCCCTCCCCCGTTTCTCTCTTCTCAGCCGACGCCCGCCGAGCGATTAGATTTCGGCTATCGACGATTTATTCAATTACGGTCCCACATGTCATTGAAATTGCAAGACAAAGCGTGTCCCCTTTGGTGAGCGGCGTGAGAGCCGGACTGTCGGGGTTGCGACGCGTACGAGTCATAAGTGTGCCGCCTTTTCCTTTAGAACTTGCGAAGCGTAACATTTTCGCGCGATCGATCGATAGAAATCAAGAACAAAATGACGAGGACGATGCTTTCCCCCTCGTTAGGCGGGCTAGTTCGAGTGATATGACGTGCTACAGTGTCGTCCACTTGCTCCATTTTTATGTAAGCAAGACTTTACACTCGTACTTGGGAGGAGTGCGAAACACCGCGTATCTGATTTTGATCGAGGGATAACTGTTCCCTGCCAAATAATGGAGGATTGTTAGCGATTATAGCATGATAGTTAGGGCATCTCCAGCGCTGGCCCACAAATTTACACCGGCATCTGTCCGAGGACACTAATGGATGCCATCCAATGCTGCCCGCATACCTTTCGACAACTATATGAACTAACCGGACGAAATTCGTGCAAACAAAGCAAATTTCAAATTAACCGGATGAAATTAACCGGATGAAATTCATTACATTTCGAAAACTTTTCCTACAAACTGGACGAAATTCATTACATATTTCGCACAAACCATACTAAACCTACTGTAAACCTAATCTAAATGATCCCCGGCGCTCGACCACCAAGTCCGGCCATGAACCCGAGAAAGCCGGCCATTGCCTTTGCCTCCTCCTCGTCCGCCTCGATAACCTCCTCCTCCGGCCAGAGCACAAGGTTATGAAGATTTTTGCCTCCACGTCGCCGTCAAGCGGCTAATCGGCCGCTGATGTTTACCCCACCAAGCTTGGCATCGACTGAGTGGAGTAGCGGTGGCCTTCCCGGGACCAGAGCGGCGGCGACCTACCGTGTACTACTCTTCCTCGCTGCCGGCTACGCCCGCGCATGCGCTCCAGCTTCGTGATCGTGGCGGCGGACGGTGGCCCGGGGGGTGCCAGCGATCTCCTTCGTTTGCTCCTGCGACAGTACGTCGAAGAGAGCTTTGGAGCGCGCCCGGAGCGGAGCCGCCGATGTCCCTCGTCTGCTCCTGCGACAGTACGTCCAAGAGAGCTTCGAAGCGCCACGAGGCCATGGTTGAAGTGGTGCCGACAGAAGGAAGCGACCGGAGGAGAATAAGTGTGGGTCTTTGGCTATGGCTGGGAGCTGGGGCTCAAGTTAATATAGCGGGTGAATGGCAATGAGTCGCGGCAGACGGATGGACAACTGGCACCGGAGTAGGTTCGTCGGGCGTGAATGCGGACGCTGCTTCAGTGACTTAACTGCAGATGCGTTTGGCTCACTGACATGTGGGCTCAACGGGCGTCTGGCCCGCATGTCAGTGACACACCAATTGCACCTGCAATTAAGTCCAGTGAATGCGGCATTGACATTCTGGAGAGACGGTGACCGTTTCAGGCGCATGCAGACTGTTTGACTGGTTAACCATACAAATACGGAGCTATACGCTGAGCCAGCGACCGTATAATCACCATATCTCGTATACAAGGATCAAAGTGAGCTATCAAGACAAGTTCGATGACCGCTAATGCATTTTACTCGGTAATAAATGACCAGGATTGAAGGGGAATCCTAATTTGCTTTGTCTTCTGTCCTTGAGCTCTTGACAAACCAATGCACTATACGGTTGTCCAGCCAATCCACCCCAGAGCTCTCACCAAGCATCGTTCATGCCACCGCGCCGCACACTAACCGGTAAGGCAGCGATGGCATCCCACCGCGCCGAGTTGCTCGCCGCCCAGGAACGGACAAAAAATGGTAGGGAAGCGATGGCATCCCGTCGTGCCGAGTTCATCGCCGCTCGCGACCTCACAACTATGTGGGAGGAATTTGAAGATGCCAAGGCCGAATAGGCGGTAGATCAAGAGGCGTCCAAAGCCGCACAGAGGGAGCGGAAAAGTCAGAAAGCACTCAAGAAAAGAGAGGCCCGCCGCTGCAAGAAAGAAAAGGACGCACGCGCTGCTGCGGAGAGGTCGGCGGAGATCCAAGCACGGTGGGGTGTCGCCGACAAAGCCGGGAAGGAGAACAACGGCGTCTGGCCAGCATGTGAGAAGTAGTAGTACTAGTAGTTAGTGTGTGTGTCTGTGTCTGAGTACGAGCATGTACCAGTACTACTAGTTACTACTGTAGTTTTTAGAGCAAATTACCAGTACATTAGCCTAGACTAAGTGGAAAAATTCCTATCCTATGCATCAAATGGCATCTCTTTCTCTATAGGAATTGAGATGCATGCATCTCACTTCCTATGATTTTCATATTACTATCCTATGAACGAAAGGAGGCCTCTGTTGGAGTAAATACTGTAGCTAGCAGTACTGCTGGTACAGTAGTTTTCTTCAAGAAGCGGAATTCAACGAAGTCATGCTGGTTCCTTCGTCCGAGCAACTTCAAAGTGGGAAGTGGGCTTGTGATTTGATGGCTCATTAGTCATTGTTACTGCGGCATGATGACCTGGGTGACTCTCCCTTGGAGTTCTGCGTGCATGGCAAGTGGACCAGGATGGTCGACGTCCCACATGTTGGCGAACGGAAGTATTCTTTCCGATATCGAGGAGCAAGGAAACCGCGTGGTATAGTATCACTGCTGATTGGTTCAAAAAAATAGTATCACTGCCAATTTATAATTATTTTTTATTTCTGATGAATGCTAGCGTTTCAACTCTTACGACGAAGGGTGCCAAACACGGCACGTGCTGGATGTCCCACGCGTCAGCGAAAGGAGTGGGACATGAACAGCGTGGTAGATCCCAGCGTAAAAAACACAACGTGGTAGAGCGTCTCCACTTCTTCCACTTCTGGGTCGGAGACCACATGTAGTAGTACTTAGCTGTATGAACGATACAAAGTGCGACCTGGAGAGAAAGACACGTCTAGTTGAAAGGTCTCGGGGCATACACGTAAACAAATATAAAAGTTAATATGTGCCTCCAACTAATATAGTAGTAGTAGAGTACTTAGACACGTACTCCATAACATCACCGTGCATTGCACGTACAACATTTAGTGGTAGTACGTAGTAAGAGACAAATGCCGCCCAAGAGTTCCCTTCTCGACCTACTTTTGGGTGTTTGGTAGAGTGTATGGAGGGTGCATGAGTCCACACTAGTTTAGCACAAATACACTAGAAGCATGCATGAAGAGAGCATGCATGAAGAGGGGTGTTGAGTTGAGCATGCATGAAGAGGGAACAACTATGCTGAGACGAGAATGCAAC
The DNA here is from genome assembly GCF_002162155.2 of Triticum dicoccoides. Classification (NCBI taxonomy): domain Eukaryota; kingdom Viridiplantae; phylum Streptophyta; class Magnoliopsida; order Poales; family Poaceae; genus Triticum; species Triticum dicoccoides. Next base: position 309,808,977 of record NC_041385.1, on the reverse strand, counting down.
CAAACACAACATGTATGCCATGCATGTTCATACCATTTGTGCCTTTCTACTTCACTTACTGCGCTACATTACTCAGGTTCGTACGTCCACTCCTGGGTACATGTCCGTCTCGTAGTTCCAGTGCCACGTGTTCTTCATATAGATAGAACGATCATTGCATAACACGTGCGCCTTGATGCTAGATGTCTCGCGTGTTGGCAAAAGGATGAACAAAGCTCATGTAAAAAAATAGAGTGGAAAAACATAGATCTCGGACGACCGAGAAGAAGCAAGGAACCTCGTGGTGGAGCGTCTGCACTCATAATATTTAATATTATTCAGCGATATAAAATTAATCAATCATCTCCATAGTGGACTGGAAGAGTACGAAACACGGCAGCCCAGTGTAGTTACATCATACTAGTACATGGCTAACCAACGCTATCACCGTATTTCTTGGCTTCCGTGCGACACCTATCTCTAGTAATCCAGCAGCCTATATCGCTTCTCCCTCCTCGTCTCTATCAAAGTGCGGCGGGCTGGCGTTTCTGCTGTCTATTGAGGTCGGTTAACTATCACATGTTAGCGACATGCCAAGAGCATTCTAAAAAAATTCCTTTCACGTTTCGTTTTCAAAAAGAAAAAAAATCCTTTCACGTACGAATTTTCTTGTATGCTTTGAGCAACTTGCATGTCCTATACTGCTCCTGTTTGATACTCTAACTTAGCTAGAGGTTAGACTAACTCATGACTAACCCTGAACTAACTGTAGCCAAAGAGGTGTTTGGGTGACAGGGTTAGATTGACAATAAATGCACTTCATGGAGAGAGAAAAGTGATTTTTCAGTGGTCCCAATGAGAACTATCTCCAGTTAGCACCTCTTGGGTGGGATAGTTTTTTTGGTGGGTTTGGTGCAACTTGCTCCAATTTAAACCCTCATGCTTGGATACTTTAGGGCTATTTGAGCCCCAACTAGCTCAAACTAACTCTAACCCATGGATCCAAACAGGGCCTATGGCCAGTCTCGACGCGGAGCAGTCACGTGCACCGGGAAGCGGCACTCTCTCGGCCATCGCGCCGCTTCAAAGCCGGCGCCAGTGAGAGGTCGCCTCCGCTCTGGCCGGGCATTAATGCGGCACTGACGCTCCAGGCGACGCTGACCGTTTCACGCGGGAAGCGCGCGCTGGCAAGGGAGTATAGGTTTTGAACCGTTTCAGGTGTAGTAGTAATGGTAGTTTGCAAAACTACTCTTTCCTAAGAAATTGTGGTAAAAAACGTTACTCCACAGCCCGCTTTCCCTTCTCCTTCCTGCTTGTGATTTATGTGGCCATGTTAACGTGGTTGTGTCAAAAAATGTCCCTTCCTGCTCGTGATTTGTGTTATATAATTACAAGCAAGATTCTCGTGCATTGCACGGAACATCAATATGCATTTTTTTTACGAAACACCTGTTGTGATTGACCCATGCAGGAGTAATCCCATGTGTAAAAACTAATGATATCTCGAGAATTTTATCGGAAAACTGGTATCTCGAGAATGTCATCGAAAAAATGAAAGATGAGAGATAAGGCGAGGAGGAGTGGAGCGTGGTGGTGACTGGTGGTCGGAATGGGCGGAGGCATGGGGATGGATGGCGCCGGTAGGCGGCAGTGGCCACCATGCATGCTAGATTGTTCCAGAGACTTATTCCTTTTTTAATTGCTGAGCAATGAGGTTGCGGGAGATAATGATGTGAAGAGAGGTGCGGGTATCTTTTGTAAAATTATCATAGTTTGCTTCCTATCCGTCAGATATAGATCATACGGTCTGTATTACAAGATGGCAGGCACACCATCATCGCCAACTCATTTTTTTATAAGGGTATACAGATGATAAGTTTGCTGACTACTAAAGTAAAGTGGAATCTATGCATGTTATGCAAGTAAATAAAGGTGATTGTTTATCATACGGGTAAGGGTGGATGAAGGGTGGTAGGAACAAATGCTCCGCCTAGAGCATGTGTGTGTGAGATGGAGTCTTAGTGTGTGGTGTGTGTGTGTGAGAGAGAGAGAGAGAGGAGTGAGAGAGATGGAGTCTTAGTTT
>NC_041385.1:309770315-309806487 GCF_002162155.2 Triticum dicoccoides | reverse complement strand
CGGGAATTAAACAAAGGGATGGTCTTATTGGTTTCGGGGATATAGGGGAAGAGTGAGAGGCGCACGGGGCGGGGGGGGGGGAGGGGGTTAGCTAGAAGGAGATTGTTAAGTGTGAGTGTGTGTTTTGCCCATCCAGGCGGAAGTTATGTGCACAAAAGAGGAGAACGATCCGATGTGACATTAGGATTGAGGGTAATTAACTACGTATGGAGACATAGAGACCTTGAATGTGCATGTGTGAGAGGTATACATGTATACGTGGGATGTGGGTGTGTGCGCGCGCGCATGATTGAGATAAAAGAAAGAAGACATAAGTCCTAAGATCAACAACATGGGAGAGTCGGATCGGTATGACAATATGCATGCATGTGAGAATGCAGGGAAGAAGGCCCGACAATTGAGCATGTGTTTTTGTCTTTAAGAGATAGTGGCTTGGGCTGGAGCATGCATCTATCGCGAGCAGAGGGGGTGAGGCGCAACGATTGTGCAAAAGAGACCAACCTATAAATGCATATGTATGGATAGACATATATAGTGTGGGTGATAGGAAGCAAGACTCCATGCGAGAAAGAAATGTTGACGGAGAAACTACAGATAGATACAGAGATGGAGATGCTAGCTAGAGAGACATCCGTTAGTTTGGGTGTCGGAGATGACCGTCGGGTGGTTCAAAGGGTGAAGTTATATATGTGTGTGAGAGGGCACTTGACTGCATGCATGTAGAGAGAAACATATGTAGTGTGCGTGATAGGAATCAAGACTGAGGGCAAGAAAGAAGGTTGATGGAGAAACAGATAAATATAAAGATAAAGATGCTAGCTAGTGTGCGCTAGAGATAGGAGTCGAGTGGATCAGAAGGCTGGGTTATGTGTGTGGGTGTGAGAGAGATAGAGAGAGGGTGCATGTGAGTCACATACAAACAAATATCAGAGAGAAATGAGATCCAGAGAGACGGAGTTTTGTGTCTGTGAGAGAGAAAGATATTTCACAATGAGAGTGATAGCTAGAGAGACATATGAGGGAACACAAGATATCTCTAGGGAGAGAGGGTGTGTTTGAGCGACATACAAGAGAACAATGGAGAAATATGAGACCCTGGGAGACAGAGTTTGTGTTTGTGTGTGAGAAAGAGATATTGAAGAGGAAGAGTCATAGGTTCTCATATCTAAGGAGCGAAAGACATCTCTGTGTGAGGGGTGTGCGAGTGGCACACATGGGAATAGTTGAGAGAAATGAGACCCCGAGAGACAAAGTTTTGTGTTTGTGTGAGAGAAAGAGATTCCACATGGAGAATCATAGCTAGAGACACATAGCAGGGAGCGAGATATACTTAGAGAGAGATAGAGTGATGAAGGTCGATGGAGAGAGTACCGTCAGTGTTTTACGAAGATAAAAGATCATTGTCGACATACAGGTAGCACGAGAGATGCCTGAGAGACGATGAACGCGTATAGGTCTAGAGAGATAGTCCTATATAAGCATGAGTGATAGCTATATGAGACGAATATCTAGATTAAAGGGGATTCAAATATTTAAACTGGAGATCATGACATCGATAATATCATAACGCAAATTGGTGTATCAAACATGCATATTCATTTGAATTTGGGCACACGTGTAAGGTTATATAGTTTATCAATATTGGTGATCCATAGATTCTTCAATTACAAACAATGCATGGTTTATATGCAATTAGTGTCTAAACGGGATTACACTATATGTTGCATGTGGGAAACACATTATACATGTTTGAGAAGTTAAAAAAACCCCGCATGAAACACACATTAATTGGAGACAGTTAGCGAGGAATGCATACATTGGATTTCAACATAAAGTGGTTTCAAATATTTGAAAATCCAAATTGATGGATACAACCTTATGAATCTGAGATCATGCCATTTGTAAACCATATTTATGTATAAATGGTGTTGTGCTTTTGAAAGTATATATGTTAAAAAATGATGTATACAGAATGTAATTCCAATTGAAAATGGATCCCGCCCGAAAAAAAATAGTAGAATACAAACGGGATTCGAATTGAGTTGGCACGGTAAACGTGCACTGTGCAAAATTTGAACGAAGCGGGGAAAGTTGCAGTAACCGCCCGAAACCAAAATCTGCGAGATGGAAATCACTACTGCCTATCCCTGCCGTGCAAAGCCTATCTGCTGGATTTCTATAGGTTTCGATTGGGGTAGGTTTGTAATTTCACCCAAACGTGACGTAACCGCCTCTCACCCGGATTCATACACAGTGGGCGCCAAAACACAATGTGCCCTCGGCCGAAATCGACTCCCTCCCTGATTCATATTCATACACGGTGGGCACCAAAAACAAACTCTCGTCGGCAAATATTCGGTGTATGCGAGATTACCGTCCTATCCCCAACCGACTAATGTTGTTGTGATGTAGTAGAAATTTGAAACGGGGGCTAAGTTTGTAAATTTCCTCGCATTTGAGACAAGCGCACCCTGACTACATGGTTCCCCCCTTCCTCTCTACCTCCCTTTTCCCCATTCATACTCCATGGGCGCCAAAACACCCTCTCCACCCCACCCTCCTCCGTCCTCCGCCATCCGCCACCCCGTCCACCGCCGTCCTCGTCCACCATGCCGGAGCTGATACCCCGACACCGCCGTCCATTACAAGAGATCGACCTCTCTCATCCACGCCTTCGGACCGAAATCCTTGCATCCCACCCTCTCACTTCATCCCCGCTGTCGTCCACCTTGCCGGCGCGGCTCCTACGACCGTCTCGTCCACTGCGCCCCGCCGCCACCGTCTACCCTCCTAGATCTGCTTCCACGCCGCCGACGGCCATCGCTACCGCAGCATCGTGAAATTCTCACCAGATGCGTACACGACGCCGCACCAGAGGCGGTACTCTTTCGTATCTGCTCAACTTATTTATCGCAGCAAGAAAATAGATCGCCACTGCTTTACTCTGATTTCTTGTCTTGGTTGCGAAGTTGCCTTTGTCCGGTTTGCACCTTCAGATCCGCCATGGCACGCTCAACACTATACTCCCAATGCTTATGGTTTTCCCCTTTTATATTCCACACTAGTTAAATCACAGTAGACTAAATTTCAATTGGGCCAGTCGATTTTTCAAAGCTCGCCGGAGTTCGCCGATGCGATCCAAGGGGCTCGGGTGGTTGTGGGGCCTCGCCGAACAAAGAAAACTTGACGCGGGTGGGGGTGGGGTGGTGGAGGAACACAGGCGGTGGGGGCCGGTGGTCCGGCCGGCGGCCCGTGCGGTGTTCTGTATGGGAAGAATCACAGACAAGGAAGAAGAAGGGTTAGGAGACGTAGGATCTTCATCCAACCGCCTGAAATGGTTGAGAGACAGCTGGGAGTTGCATTCTTAATGCGCTCTAGTTCATCATGTGTGGGCACTGCACAACCAACATTTTATTATCCAAAATCTGCTTGCTCTTCTTTACCATGTTAGATAGTGCTGGCCTGTACGCGATCGATAGGCTTTCAATTACTAGCGGCAATACAACACCGTATTTTCAAGCCAGTTCCACTTTCCCGATTTATATATCGTGGTTATGGTGTACCCCTGTTATGTACACTATGATCTGCCTAGTTGCTGTGTGCTCTTGTTATCATGGTTTGGCAATAAACTATCTATACAATATATTATGAACCTATCATCTGCCAGCTATCCTTACTTCTGGAGCCTATTTTTTTGTGTACTTGTGCCAGATTATATAAATGCACGCACGATATTATAGCACACATGAGCTATCTCATCAGAATCCAGTGATAGCACATAAGTGTTTACAAGGGCGCCCCTATATTAGAATATCATCTGCATTACAAAGATAATCTCACAACTATTTATGTTTTGATGGTTCTCAGATATTATACACAATTAAAGTGAATATCAGAATCCGCGCATCAGAAGAATATTGTGGAACACTACAATGACTTACAAAATTGGCACCAAGGCATTGAGTGCCATTTTGGAAGCAATGAAACTCGTACGCTCCCCACCTGTTGATTCTTGTTCAGAATATCATTCTAATGACTATTCTAACCTCGAGGAGTCAAAGGCAGATGGCCTGTCCTGTTCACCCATCAAGGTGCCTGTTCTAATTTGGCAAGGTTTTATTGATTGTGCGTATCTTGCATATGTTGTCTTGCATTTCTTCTACTTTGTTGCACCACCATCTGCTTAGTTTACTCATCATATAACTCGAGATGCTATGCCCATCCATTATCAATACATATTCCATCTGTCATCATACCATGTTTTTTCACTCAAATGTTGTTCTTGTGCATCAGACATCAAAAAGGAAGAGGGTGATTGCCGAACCTGAAGGAGCACCAGCAAAGTCCTTGAAAAACGTGGTGGTGCCGGAGAAATCAGACAGCGCCCCACTTATATTGGCTGTACAACCAGTGACACAAAACATAGGACCGACTCCACTAGACTGTACCCATACTTCACTGGCCACACCACTAGCCCCACCACACAGGACCTGCACTCCAACAAAAGGTATACCGATTTCATTTGCCATAGCACCAGCCGTACCACAGAAAAATCCCACTCCAGCAAAAAGTACAGCAAGTCCACCGGCCGAAGACCTATCCCAACTGCCGAGACGGCCAATTCCTGCAGATTGGAACCCCATTCCATTTATTCCCAGTTTAAAAGACAATGCTTTCAATGTTGTTAGGGACTACGTGCATATATTCCCATCATGGGAAGATTATAGTGAAGACAAACACCATTTTCACATCTTCCTGTCCAACTTACGTGTAAGTGCTATTATTCATGGTTATTATTTTCCTATTTTCTGCTGATCGAACACATCAATGATTTACATTACATTGTTATAACTAGGTGAGGGTCAATATGGATAGTCATGACGAGTAAAGCTTGGTTGTGCTTTTCAAGGAAGCATTGTAGCAGTATCGGTGTTACCTGAGGAAATCACACTTTGATGGCAAGTCTATAAATGAATTTCCGGTGAAGTCTCCTGTGCTAAATTTAGAAGACATTGAATGGAAAAACCTTGTTATGCACTGGTGTAGGACCTTGAAGCATGTCTAGAGGGGGGGTGATTAGACTACTTGACCAATTAAAAACCTAACCTTTTCCCAATTTTAGAGTTTGGCAGATTTTAGCTATCTTTGGACAAGTCAAGCAATCTTCACACAATTCAAGCAAGCATGCAAAGAGTATATGAGCAGCGGAAATTAAAGCATGCAACTTGCAAGAATGTAAAGGGAAGGGTTTGGAGGATTCAACCGCAATTGGAGACACGCATGTTTTTGTCGTGGTTCCGATAGGTGGTGCTATCGTACATCCACGTTGATGGAGACTTCAACCCACGAAGGGTAACGGTTGCGCGAGTCCATGGAGGGCTCCACCCACGACGGGTCCACGAAGAAGCAACCTTGTCTATCCCACCACGGCCGTCGCCCACGAAGGACTTGCCTCATTAGCGGTAGATCTTCATGAAGTAGGCGATCTCCTTGCCCTTACAAACTCGTTGGTTCAACTCCACAATCTTGTTGGAGGCTCCCAAGTAACACCTAGCCAATCTAGGAGACACCACTCTCCAAGAAGTAACAAATGGTGTGTTGATGATGAACTCCTTGCTCTTGTGCTTCAAATTATAGTCTCCCCAACATTCAACTCTCTCTCATAGGATTTGGATCTGGTGGAAATAAGATTTGAGTGGAAAGCAACTTGGGGAAGGCTAGAGATCAAGATTCATATGGTAGGAATGGAATATCTTGGCCTCAACACATGAGTAGGTAGTTCTCTCTCAGAACTGGTAAGTTGGAAGTGTAGGTTTGTTCTGATAGCTCTCTCCACGGATGAAGAGGAGGTGGAGGGTATATATAGCCTCGACACAAAATCTAACCGTTACACACAATTTACCAAACTCGATGGGACCGAATCCACAAACTCGGTCGGACCGATTTAATAAATCTAGTGACAGTTAGGGTTTTCGGTGGGACCGACATGCAACTCGGTAGGACCGATATGGTTAGGGTTAGGGCATAACGTAATCTCGGTGAGACCGATTACACAAACTCGGTGAGACCGATTTTGGTAATTAGCTAACCAGAGAGTTGGTCAGGTAAACTCGGTGGGACCGGTTCGCTCTTTTCGGTGAGACCGAAATGTTACAAAAGGGAAACAGAGAGTTTACATTGCAATCTCGGTGGGACCGATCGCTCACTTCAGTTAGACCGAAACGTTAAGAAGGGAAACAGAGAGATTACAATCCCATCTCGGTGAGACTGAGATCCCTATCGGTGAGACCGATTTGCCTAGGGTTTGTGGCAGTGGCTATGACATTTGAACTCGGTGGCGCCGGATAGAAAGAATCGGTAGGACCGATTTTGACTTTGGGTTTAGGTCGTGGATGTGAGAAAGTAGTTGAGGGTTTTTGGAGCATATCCCTAAGCACTTGAAGCAAGATGCTCATTAAGCAACACCTCATCCCTCCTTGATAGTATTGGCTTTTCCTATAGACTTAGTGTGATCTTGGATCACTAAAATGTAAAATGTAGAGTCTTGAGCTTTTGAACTTGAGCCAATCCTTTGTCCTTAATATTTTGAGGGATCCACTTTCATCATCCATGCCATGCCATTCATTGAGCTTTCCTGAAATATTTATCTTGGAATAGCATTAGCTCAATGAGCTATATGTTGTTATGAATTACCAAAACCACCTAGGGATAGTTGCACTTTCAATCTCTCCCTTTTTGGTAATTGATGACAACATATAGATCAAAGCTTCAACAAATGATAATAAAATTGAAAAACATCGTCGCTTTGAGAAGTATGTGATAAGCAAGAGCTCCCCCTAAATTTGTGCATAGTTTAAGATTTGCTTTGGACTGCAAATGCACAAGGAATTAGGCTCATGGGTTACTCTTCCATGTCACATACATCTTGGTGGAGCGCTCAAAATAATAAAGATTGAATACATGCACTCATCACCAGGCTAAGTGAATGATCATATAAGGATAAGTAAGATAAAATCATTTAACAAGCATAAGTGTAACTTATGATCAAACACATGATCATCAATGTCTCATAGATAATAGCATAATGTCTCAAGAAATCAAAAGCAAACAAATTTTAACCACCAAAGCAAGAGAGAACAAAAAGCAACACTCTCTCTCGAAGCCTATGATCTATACATTTTTCTCCCCCTTTGGCAACAAGTTACCAAAAAGTTCATAGAAAATGCATAGTACTAGATCGACTCTCAGGCTTGATCTTCAGGTGGTGGTGTAGAGATGGCTCCTTGGACGAAGGCTTTAGTTGATGTGGATGGAGCTGGAGGAGTTGGTGCTGGAGCTGGTTGCACTGGAGCTGTAGGAGCTGTAGCTGGTGCAAATGAAGTGACTCTGGTGTCTGTCATAGGCACTGCAGCTGATCTATGAGCTCTAGGCACTCTGGCAAATGCATCAGTGGTTGTCTTGCCCTTCCTCTCCTGCATGTCATCCTGTAGCTGCTCCACAACTGACCGAATCTCAGTTACTTTGACATCTAAATCATAGAACTTTTGTTCCATGATTCTTTCCAGGCTCTCCTGGTTTTGAGTTAGGGTGGCCAACCCCTTCTCAATCCTCAGAGTTGATGCTATCAAGTAACCAAGTTGCTCCTGCTTGTTCTTCAAAAAGTACTTAGATGCCTCCTCTTGAGTTGGCATCTTGGCAGCCTTCTCTTTCTTTGCTTTCTCCTTCTTCTCTTGAGCTTGTACTGATGATGGTTCATTCTCATTCATCACAACTTGATTGCCCTCAAATTCTGGATAGATAGCAAAATGTTCCTTGTCCACCAAGTATGTGCCTGTGCCCATCTTTGAGTTAATCAACTCCTGAATTTGTGGGGCATATCCACAACTTCTCTTTTGGTCTGCTGTTGTCCTCTTGATAGTCTCAACCATGAGGCTCATGACCTTGAATTTCTGTGGCACATCAAACAAGTGTAGCAAATTTATAGCATGGCATCTTATCATGTTGTGGTCACCTGACTTGGGCAATAGAGTATGCCTGAGGATCCAGTTGATCGTTGGGAGTCCTGATAGAAGATAATGTACAGATCCAAATTTATGTGTCTCAACTGCAACATCTAGGATCTCCTTGTACATATGAGCCATGGAATTGTGATTCATCTTATTCTTGGCATAGACATCCAAGTCATCTTCCTACTCCTTGGGTGCATTGATCAGATTTTCCCATTCCTCAATAGTTGATTGGTACCTTGTACCTTCAGACATCCACACTATCCTGCCATCTGGGTAGAAATGTGATGTGGAGTAGAATTGCATAATGAGCTCATCATTCCACTTTGTGAGCTTCTGCCCAACAAAGTATGCAACTCCACAAGCAATGAAACTGTCTTGCACTCTAGGATAGTGTTCCTCATTCTCCTTCATGTAGGTCCAGTCGACCCACCTCATGTCACAAACTATAGGCTTCTTGTCCAACAACACTGTCTCATAGAAATCCTGTTGTTCCTTTGTGTGGAACATGTAATCAACAATAGTCCTTCTCCTGGTAGCATAGGGATCAGACAACCTCCACTGTCTGAGTCCTGCATCCTTTCTCAACTTCATGTTCTCAGCCACAGGATGAGCATCATTGTGGCCAGGAATCTCTGACTTCAGATTTCTCAACACATGCTCTTCATCTTCTTCTTCCTCAGCAACAGCTTTAGGCATAGGAGCCTTGTTCTTCTCAGCAGCTGGTATACTCCTAGTATTCCTCTTTGGTGCATTCTTGGGCTTGGAGGCAACTTTGGGTGCTTCTTTGGCCTTTGATGATGCAGCCCCTGACTTAATAGCATCACCCATCAGCTTTTGTGCCTTGGGTGTTGGTGCAGCAACCTCTTCTTCCTCTTCTTCAGAGTCTCTCCTCATAGAGGGATTGCCAAGAACTTTGGCAGTGGTGGTTCTGACTCTCTTCTTCTTCTTGTCTTGACCAGCAGCCTCATCTTCTGACTCAATAGTAAACTTCATGGTTTCTCCAGTGGCAACCTTCCTGGGTTTGGAAGTGGGAATCCTTCTTGCAGGTGCCTTCTTCTGCACAACTGGCTTAGTGGCGGCAGCTGAACCATATTATTTCTTGACCACCTTCTTCTTAGAAGTCTCCTCATCCTCTACTGCCACATAGTCCCCATCCTCAGATTCTGAGGTTCTTTTCTTCCTTGTCCTGGTGGCAGCCTTGGGCAGATTGCTTGGGGTGCTCCTGCTGCCATCATCTGAAGTGCTAGAGGGACTAGTGCCCTTGTCGGATTTCGGGTTCTGGCAGACCCTCAAGGTTCGAACTCTGGGGTGCACGTGGAGATCACACCTCCTGCCTACCCATGTCTCGTCACCTCGCAAGGATCTAAAACTACACGAAGAATAACACAAGGAACACGAGATTTATACTGGTTCAGGCCACCATTGTGGTGTAATACCCTACTCCAGTTTGTGGCGTGTGGATTGCCTCAGGGGCTGATGAAGAACAGTACAAGGAAGAGCAGCCTCGCGAGGGTCTGTTCTTGGCTGGTGCGATGAACTTCTAGGGGGAGTTCAGTCGCCTCTCTCTCTCTCTCTATCTCTGGATGCCCAAAATCTCTCTCCTCACTCTGTGGGTGGCTAGTCCTATTTATAGGCGGAGGCCCTGGGCCTCTCCCCAAATATTGAGCGGAAGGGCGCCAACAATTGGCCATTTTGAAGGGGAACATCTAGTACACTTATCTTGACTAAAGTTGGTCCTCGCCTGCCAAAGACCCTGACGATGACGCCGGCTTGGCCTCCACGATGACCTCCATCCTGCTGTCCTGCTGGTCTTGGTCTTGTTGCACCGAAATGGTTGCCTTTGCTTGGTACTCTTTCCTGCGCTTGCCCCCTTTGCACCAAAGAGGAAACAAGGACTCTGCACAGGCCGGCACCCCCCTGGCGCCCGCCTGGCCCCGGTCGTCATGGCTTGCATCATGGGCACCTCGTGAGGTACCCCGCCTTGATCTCTCCGCCTCCTCATGAGCCAGCCTGACGAGGCCGTGCCCGAGGAAGCCTCCTGTCGCCCGCCCCGCGAGGCTTGGCCCCTCGCGAGGGTCTTGAGCAGGAGCTTGATGAAAATGGGCCATACTGGGCCACTCCTTGAGCCACGCCGTAGGCCGCAGGCAGGCAAGTCTGGGTACCCCCGTTCCTAGAATGCCGACAGTAGTCCCCGGGCCCAAGGCGCGCCCGGACTTGGCTTAGTAAAGAAGCGAAGGGGCAAGTGCAAAGCACCGCAGGCCCCAATAGCCTATGGCCTTGGGTGCCGCGTGGTGGTTGATTGGACGTGGGCGTCCTGGCTTCCCCACGACGCCTCGGTAACTGCACGATTTGACAGGTCCCTACACGCAAAACGGGTCATGATTACCTGTGATCGTGGTGGCCGGCGGTTGGCCTCCCTCGGCTATATGTACGGAACGGCGCGAGCCGTTCCAGTTCACTCCTTCTTGCTACTCCCCTTCTCCTTCTTGGCCGCTCTCCATCCCCATGGCCCCGCCGAAGAGGTTCTCGGCCACGGAGAAAGGAAAGGCCCGCCAGGAAGGGCCCGGCTCTCCTCCGGCCAAACGTGGTCGCGGCCCCCCTCGCAAGCACCCTATGGCCCCCGCCGCGGCCTCCCGTGGCCGTGGGAACATCCCTTTGCGTGGCGGTGGGCGTTCGTCTGCCAACGAGAGGTACGTTGGGGCTGTGCGACCCCCAAGGCCGCGCTTTTTCTCGGCGAAGGTGCTGTCGGAGTTCCTCGTGTGGTCAGCGGACCCGACTGGCACCTGGCTCCAGCTCCCCCGCTTCTTCATAGCTGAACTTCCGGCTGGTGCCCCGGGCGGCCTTTGGCTTCAGGCAGATGGTTGCTGCAGCAGGGCCTCTTGGGCTACTCTGGAGGTCTCCACTGCCGGGGAGGTGGCCTTGACCCGCGGCTGGCAAACATTTGCCCGCGCACGCGGCCTGGGCCGACGATGCACTCTACACTTCAAGTTCGACGGCGACGCCACCCTCTACGTGAGGGTGTTCGGGGAAGACGGCCGCCGTGCCGGATACTGCCCCGAAGATGATGACCGTGGCCGCGCGCCCAGCCCCGGCGTTGGTCGGGGTGAAGGTGGCGGAGGGCGCGCGGGCAGCGGTGCCCGAGGCCCGCCAAGCTCTGGTGACTCCCCCTCGGACGGCAGCTCCTCCAGTGGTGGTCGCGACCATCCCCCTCGTTGTCGCGCTCGCCTGGGAGAGGGCAGCGGGTTGGCCCGACGCCGCGCTTCGGTGAAGCGGGAGGCGGAATCCAGCTGAGCTCCGGAGGCAGTACGAGCCTTCGCTGAGAGTTGGCACCGGGCAAGTCGTGCCCCCTTTTGCTTTCCTTTCTCTCCTGCGCGAAAAGAATATAATCCGGTGCCCCTCGGGGCGTGTTGAACTGTCGCTGTTTAATTGGCGCACTGTGTCTACGGTTTATGCGCTATGTTTTCGTTCTACGTGTCTGTGCATGGAAATCACTTATCTTGGGGGGAAGCTCGCCGCGGTCCTCGCCTCCGGAAGCTAGGGCCTCGTCCTGCACCTTGTGTCCTGCAGGGTTTAGTCAGTAGGGGTAGTCTCCAGCCTTGGTAGCGAGGGCAACCAACCCAAGGCCCGTGATCGTGTCGCGATGCCCATGGGGCACGAAATGGGAGGGGTGCTCCCGCAGCGGACCCGGATAGGGAAGTTCCAAACCACTGCGAAGAAAAACACTCGCGAGGGTGCCCATGCTCCTCCCTCGTGAGACTTCGCGCGAGAGAAAACGAAACAAATAAGTGAAATGGACGAAGAGTCGCGAGCTTGAAATGTTAACAACCTCAGAAAAACTTCAAATAGAAACAAACAAGCCAACTGCAGAAAGCAAATGAAAGAAATCGCATCCGGCACCTAGTCTAGTCTTCGACGTCTTCTCACCAGCGAGGAGCTAAGTGCTGCCACTGGGCGTGGGTGGGAGCCCCCAAGGCCCGAGGGCGGCTCTCCGGAGACTCCGGGGCATGTACAGCCCCACTCATTATTACGTGAGAGTGTCACGGGCGGCGAGCTTCACATGCGTTTTCCTTCTTCACAGGCACCGGGCCTTTTCCAAAACGCGGCTACTTCACAGGCACCGGGCCTTTTCCAAAACGCGGCTACTTCACAGGCATTCGCCTTCTTCACAGGCACCGGGCCTTTTCCAAAACGCGGCTACTTCACAGGCATTCGCCTTCTTCACAGGCACCAGGCCTTTTCCAAAACGCGGCTACTTCACAGGCATTCGCCTTCTTCACAGGCACCAGGCCTTTTTCAGGGGTAAAATCTTCGGAGATGTTGGATGTTCCACGCGTTCTGGATGGGTACCCCCTCCTGGGTCTCTAAGCATGCGGAGCCGGTCCTGGAAACATGAACAACCTTAAACGAGCCCTCCCACATGGGAGAGAGCTTGTGCAGTCCCTCCCTGGAGAGAACCCGTCTAAGCACGAGATCCCCTACCTCAAAAGTGCTGGTGCGGATGTTGCGGCAGTGGTATCACTGCAGTGCTTGTTGGTACCTTGTTGCCCGCAGTGCGGCTTCTCGGTGATGCTCCTCCCCCAGCACGAGATCCGTCCACCGCATGGCGTCCTGCTGCGCTTCGTCGAACGCCAGGACCCGCACGGAGCGATGTCTGACCTCGTGAGGGAGAACGGCTTCAGCTCCATAAACCAGAAAGAACGGGGTCTCGCTAGTCGGCTTGGTTGCGGTCGTGCAGATTGACCACAGCACAGACTGGAGCTCGTCGTACCAGCCCCTGCCGCAGGCTTCCAGCTTCTTCTTGAAGGTCCTGGTTTTGAGGCCCCTCAGGACCTTTGCGTTGGCTCGCTCAGCCTGACCGTAGCTTCGCGGGTGCGCCACTGAAGCATAGCATATCTATGTTCCAAGGTTAGCATAGTATGTTTTGAAGAGGTTACTGGTGAACTGCAAACCATTGTCGGTGATGATGCGGTTTGGCACCCCGAATCGGCTCACGAGGCCCTTGATGAATTTGACCGCGGAGCCTGCGGGGATGGTGCGGATAGCTTCCACCTCAGCCCACTTGGTGAACTTGTCCATGGCAACGTAGAGGTAGCGGTAGCCTCCAGGCGCCCGAGGGAATGGACCCAGGATATCCAGCCCCCAGATTGCGAATGGCCATGAGAGGGGTATAGTCTGCAGACCTCCTGCCGGCTGATGGATCTGCTTGGCATGGAACTGACAGGCCTCGCAAGCTTTCACCAGTTCCACGGCGTCATTGAGTGCCGTGGGCCAATAGAACCCTCCGTAGAACACCTTGCCAATGAGAGTTCGTGATGACGAGTGATGCCCACAGTCTCCACCGTGTATGTCTGCCAGTAGCTCCTTCCCTTGCTCCCTGGAAATGCAACGTAGGGACACATCATTCGGTCGTCTTCGGTAGAGCTCTCCATCCTTAAGCCAGTATGTTGTGGCCTGTCGTGCCACACGCTCCGCTTCCTCCTCCTTTTCCGGCAATATGCCACGTGTCAGGTAGCTCTTGAGCACTGTGATCCAGCACCCCTCCTGAGGCTCCAGCTCCAGGAGCAGGCGCGCTCCTGAGGTCGGGCCGCAGACTGGGGCTCCCGAGGAAGCTGGCTGGGGGAGCTCCCCCCGAGGTTGCGCCGTGCTTGACAGTGATGGCGTCGCCGAGGGCTTGAAGAGCCGCTCGTCGAAGACGCCGGGCTCCTGAGGTAGCCGCCTGGATGCCCTTTTGGCGATGTCATCAGCCTCTTGATTGGTGCCGCGAGGCACATGCTGCAACTCCAGCCCCCAGAACTGCTTCTCCATCCTGCGGACTTCCACGAGGTAGGCTTCCATGTGCTCGTCCTTCGGCTCGTATACTTTGTTGGAGAAGTTGATGAGGAGCTGCGAATCACCCTTAATGGTGAGGCGCTTCACCCCCAGGGCGACTGCGGCTTTCAGACCTGCTATCAGGCCTTCGTATTCTGCTATGTTGTTGGAGACCTTTTCTCCGTGCTGGAAACATAGTTGCACGGCGTAGTAGAGTTTGTCTTGAGTGGGAGATACGAGCACCGCACCAGCCCCCGCGCCATGTCGGGAGAACGCCCCATCGAAGTACATGACGCATCCGTCCGGTGCCTCGCTCCCTGGGGAGAGTGATCGATCCTCGCCAGCCTCAAGGCCTGGCGCTTCTGCCCACTCAGCCACGAAGTCCTCAAGCGCGGCCCCCTTGATGACTCTGGTTGTGCTGAATTCTATCTGAAACGCTTGCAGCTCGATGTTCCACTCAGCGACTCTTCTAGCTAAGTTGGGTCTTCTGAGCACCCTTTCCAAGGGATATGCTGAGACGACGTTGATGGGATGGCCTTGGAAATAGTGCCGCAGCTTGCGCGAGGCTACCAATAGCGCGAGGAGGAGTTTCTGAGGCATGGGGTACCGCGCCCTCGCGTCCCGCAATACCGTGCTGACGAAGTACACAGGGTGCTCGACGAGGTGGGGAGTGGTGGCGCTGCTAGTGCCCTCCGGAGGCTGGGGCGCCTCCCGAGACAATGGAGCCCCCAGCCGCTGGTCGCTTAGAGGAAGGGCCTCTTCTATCCTGGGTGTGCTTGCCTGCTGTGGCTGGTCCTTCTCGGTTGCAGCCGCGGTCTCTGTGAGGCCCTCTTGGTCCTGCTTTGCTTTAACCTGGACAGTTGCTGTGGCCTTGGTCCTACACTCCTCCCTAACAGCCACCAGGGCTGCGCTGGCAAAGTAGGGGGTGGCCGCAAGGTAGAGCACCAGGGGCTCTTGAGGACGCGGAGCCACCATCACCGGAGGGATGGTTAAGTACCTTTTGAGATCCTAGAACGCCTTGTCGGCTGTCAGGACCCCGACTCAATGCCACATAGATCTAGCATGTAACACTTCATATCACTTTGCGGCCTCACGCACGGTATTCCCACGGGTGTCGCCTTACCTTTTCCCGGGACCGTTTGCGCCTTTTGGCACACGTATATGACAGTGTCGCTAGCATCCATATGATAAGGAGCCCGGGCTGACATGGCTAGTCGTAAACCCAAAGTGGCACAAACTTACAGGGACAGGCATCCATGACCCAGCATCGAACGTGTCGGTCATCAGCGAGTGAATCCAGGCTGTAGCACTGGGCTAGCAGGACTCCGGTGAACCGGGCTGTAGCGGGCTAACAGGACTCCGGTATTCATCGCGTGACATTTCCCCGAAGGGACAGACACAGGAACGAAGAAGGACACATGCCGGCCAGCCTAGGTGTTCCGGAGCAGTAGCAAGCTACCATGGCTCGGTGGAAACACTAGGAGACATTTCCCGGTAAGAGAGGCTACTGAAGATAAACAACTAGATAGTCAGATCCCACACATACCAAGCATTTCAATAACATACACACAATATGCTCGATATGTGCAATACAACATGGCATCACAAAATGACTCTACGACTCAAATAGTTTATTCAATAGGCTCCGAGGAGCGAGACATTACAAACATGGGTCTCATGACCCAACAATCAGAGCATACAAGTCAAAGCACAAGCAGAAGCTATCATGTCTGAGTACAGACATCTATAAATGAAAAAGGCTGAGAAGCCTGACTATCTATCAGATCCTGCCGAGGGCACAAGATCGTAGCTGAGGTATCAAGCTAAACGTCGAAGTCCACGTGGAACTACTAGCGAGACCGAAGTCTCTCTGCAAAAACATAAAATAGGCAAACGTGAGTACAAATGTACCCAGCAAGACTTACATCAGAGCTAACTACATATGCATCATTATCAACAAAGGGGATGGTGGAGTTTAACTGCAGCAAGCCAGCTTTGACTCAGTGGCTATCCTGAACTACGACTGCAAGTAACTCTTTTGAGGTGGCGCACACGAGTCCACATATTCACCATATCAATACACCACTATGGATCCGCTCCCGTCTCCCTACGAGAACGCCATCCATAGCACTCACGCTTATCTTGCGTATTTTAGAGTATCCACTTTCACTTGTCTATGAACTGATATAAGCAACCCAGAAGTCCTTTTCCGCGGACACGGCTATTCGAATAGATGATGTTAACCCTGCAGGGGTGTACTTCTTCACACACGCTCTCACCACTTACCGCCGTTTACACGACATGTACTCAGCAACCTTCAAGCGGAAGCCCAACGTGGGTGTCGGCCACGGCCTGCCTAAACACTCGAGTCTCTAGTCCAGGTTTATCGCCTATTCGGGTTCCATCCATGAGGAGATCCGGCCGGAGTTTTGCTCACAGCCCCAAACGATGTGAACAGGGTTCCCGAGACACCAAACGGGCGCACGGTACACCGTGCCACGTGCCTACCGCATCACAGCCCACCCCTACGGTCAGCGCTGCGCACGGCCTCCAGCATACTACAAACACCAGAAACTACTTGCAACTCCTGGACAGAGGACAAGGGTGATTAAGGAGCCGAGAGGGTCCATTGGTTTCGGGCCCAATGCGTGGTAGTAGCTGAATCATGGATCACAAACACAGAACTCAGTTCCTGAGGACGGCTGAAATGAGACAACCCACCATGTACTCCTACATGGCCTCTCACCGCTACCTTTACCAAATCGTGTTCACACACTTAGCTCACACACAGTAGGACATGTTCACACGCCTCTGATTCATCCCCGATGAATCAGACCTGACTCAACTCTAAGCAATAGCAGGCATGACAACAAGCATGAATGAGTAGGCACATCAGGGCTCGAACAACTCCTACTCATGCTAGTGGGTTTCATCTATTTACTGTGGCAATGACAGGTCATGCAAAGGATAAAGGGGTTCAGCTACCGCAGCAAGTAACAGATGAATCGTTGTTGTCCTAATGCAGTAAAAGAGAGCAGGAGCGAGAGAGTAGGATTGTATCGGAATGAACAAGGGGGTTTTGCTTGCCTGGCACTTCTAAAGATAACATTGAGTCTTCATCAGTGTCAACGATCACAACGTCGGAACATCGTCTACCGGGAGGGAACAGATACCGGCAACAAGGAAGAAATACAATCAATGCAATGCACAATATGATGCATGCTCATGACATGGCAATATGAATGTGTTTTGGGCTAATGCACCTAAAACCAGATTAAATGAAGTTGGTTTGAATCCAAGATTCAAATTCAAACTCCATATGTGGATATTTAAATGCCCTTTATATGATTTGTGCTAAACATCAGCTATAAGTTGTTCTAACATGCATGAAAATGGTACAGATGGATTCCTTGAATTTTTCTGATAATTTTTCATATATAATTTATTTCATTTGGAGTTACGGTTAATTTTCTATGATTTTTAGAAGTTATAGGCATTTTCTGGAATTTCAGAATTAAATTAAATCCAGAAAACATTACTGCGTCAGCATGACGTTGGCATGACGTCAGCAAGTCAACAGGGGCCGGCTCGGGTCAAACCTGACCAGTGGGGCCCACTGGTCAGTGACTACAGCTAATCCTAATATAATTTAAACCTAACCTAGTTTAATTAGTCGGCCCGGGCCCGCATGTCAGTGAGTCAGTGGCTTAATTAAACTTAGTTATTAATTTAACCAAAGGTTAGCAGGGGACGGGCCCACACGTTAGTGACCCAGGGGGGTCAAATCCCTGGTCAACCCAGCTAATCCACCGGCGTCTAACCGCCGGCAACGACCAGACGCAGCGGTGGATCGCCGGAATGGCTGCTCCGGCGCCCATTCGACGCGCGGAGGGGTTCTACAGGGAGCTCGAGCTCGTGCGCATCCAATGGAGCAAGCCGGAGGAGTTGGGGTTGGCTGTGGCGTCGGCAGCGGCGAGGGAGGCGGCGGCCGGAGTTCGGGCGAGGTCGGGGTTGGCGTTAGGGGGCACGGGAGGGGAAGCTAGTGTGTGTGTTAGGTTCCTGGTGAGGTGTGGAGCACGTTGCCGTGCTCGGTAGCTAGCTCCGGTGGCTTTGGCCTTGTCCGCGTCATCGCCGGCGGCGAGGAGCTCACGGCCCCGGTGGAAAGGGCGGCTAGCGTGCGGGAACGAGCGCGGGGAGGAGGGGAAATGGAAGAGGAGCTCACATAGACCCTGTAGAGGTGGACGGCGAGCTTGAGGGAGGCCGGACGGCGACGAATTTGACGACGGCGATCCTCGGTGGCCGAGGAGGGGAAAAAGCGTCGGGGCGGTGCTTCGGGGCTCTTCCGGTCACGTGGCTCGGTGAGGGGGTTGGCGACGAGGTGCAGGAGCTCGGGAGCACGTCGGGGAGGAGAGGGGGTGGCGGTGGCCGCGAGGGAGCTCGTCGGTGGCGGCGGCTCCGTTTGGTCCGGGCGAGAGAGAGGGAGCAGAGGAGAGAGGGGATGCAGCGGGGGGAGGAAGAGGAGCGAGGGGACACGAGGCCTCGTCGTGGCGTCGCTAGGGAGGCCGGGGGGGAAGCAGGAGGTGGCCGGGAAGCAGGAGGTGGCCGGGGCGCGTGGCCGCGCGCGCCGGGCGCGTGCCCGTCCTCCTAGCAGGGAGGAAGACGACAGGGGAGGAAGTGGAGATGGGCTGGGCCGGCTGGGCCGCGCTGGAGGAGCTGGGCCAGGTAAGTGGGCTGAGGTGAGCGCCAGGTAACTTCCTTCTCTCTCTCTCTTTTATTTCTATTTCAGTTCTGTTTTCTTTTATTTAATCTGTTTTGCCACTGTTTGAATTTAAAAATAATTCAAACAATGCCAAAAACTCCTCTGAAAATATTTATGCTGCTTAATGGACTTTTCCAAAAGCACATAAAATATTTCAGGGTATTTGGAAATATATTCTATACAAGTTATGAATATAGTTCCAAATGCAAATAAAGTAATGATTTAAATTCAGTGCTCAAAATATTCCTCAAAAATGTTCATTATTTTTGGTTTGGTGCAAAACCCTTGCCAAAATATAACCAACATTATTTAAGGCCATTTTGAAAACATTGAATGCATTTACCAGGGTTGTTTGCCCCTCTTTTATTTAAGTTTTGAGGCTTCCAATTTCCCTCAGTTCAAATTTCAGAATTTAAACATGATGCACACATGAAGCTAGCCTAGAGCATTACCAGAAGCTAGGGATGTGATAACTCACCCCCACTAAACAAGAATCTCGTCTCGAGATTCAAGCGTAGGGTAAGGTGAAGGGTAACGCAGACTAGTATAATCTTCACGATCCAGGTTGCACTTCAAATGAACGTTGATTTGAACACCATGTTTGTCTTGTCGTCTTGCTCTAAGAACTTCAGCTAATCATGACAAGAAGAGGAAAGGAAAACTCTAGAAGGATCGGTCTTCTCGAAGGTCGAACAACTCAGGATTAACTCACGGAATGAGACTTAGAACCATCTCTCGGGTTGAGACACGAGATACACATCAAGAGGGGTGGAAAGAAACGGATGACGAAGGTTCACTAGGTAGACAACAATTTCACGCTTAAGAAGGTGGTAATCGATTGTCAACGTAGCGAGGAGTTGAGTTGCCATGAAACCACAACGAGACACCTTCGGAACCGTGACTCGTAGATATCTCCCCTTAAGTGGCAAAAAGAATTACCTTTGATTCAGAGATCATTGAAACTCTTTAAACCAGCCTAAGACAATTCTCGAGCGATCGTTTGGAGGGGGTCGGTAGAATGGCATACTCAAACTTGGATGATGTGGATTACCTTGTTGAAGACAACGCAATGGATGAATTTGCTTATCACCGGAAATGGAAGAGACCCATGGTAGAATGGCACATTGGTGGTGCAAGCTGGGAACAAAATGCAAATGCTAGGAATGATTCTGGTAACTGGGGAAGAACCCAACAATAAAGAGTGAATTCACTGTTTGAAAAGGTCATAGCATTGCCGAGGAAACTGAGAGGAATCCCAGTTAGTGCCGATGATAACACGTAGCGCTTGTGCGTGCTCTCAAGAACTTGAGCAATTCCATAATCATCAAGGTTTTACCAACATCCGTGTCAAGGGTCCGGTAACACAACTTACTACCATGATGAATGGTGATGGAGGATGCAGATGCAAAGGAAGATAACACCTTCTCAGATTTCACCCTTGGCAGGGCCAAGGAAATAAAATCTGGATGATCGACCGAGAGACATTTAGCACTCCGCTTCTAATGTTCTCCTTGATGTGCTAGTGTAACCCATTCATAGATATGGTTTGATAACTAGAACATCAAGTAAAGGTCGAACTTCGGGAGCAATAGAATCCATAAGGAACAGTTACGGAGGTAAATCCTACGAAATCCTTATGGGGAGGTGGCCAACTTCCTCAAACAAGATACTACAATAATAGGTCTTTCGGCTGGGTGTGTTGGCCACGACATCCACCTTACCGGTTATCGAGGGACCAATATTATAGTTCTTGGGAAATATTCCAACCATCATATCTGTCTGAGACTCAGATCTGGTTGGTGTCAGGATATTCCAGACTCATCGAGTCTAGGAAGAAAAATGGAAGTTTGCAACACAAATCAACGAGATGACGTTGCGGGATTCTCGGGAGATGAACTACGATAGCAAGCTCCAAAACATGAGCTGGTTCTGCTACAAACATGTGAACACGTTGTCCAAGACAAGCATGACCACAAAGTAGTCTTATAATAAAACACTACCGAGTTCAGGAGGGGGAACCATCAACGAGGGTATCGAAGTCCTTACATAAGTCCGGATTAGCTCTTATGAAGGAACTCCTTCTCCTTGAACAAATCAATCAGTGGCTTGGTGTGCTAGGGGTACATATAGATTGAAGGTTGCAAGTCTTCAAACCACAGCATTCTTCGCACGTGTGCATGACTGATTTGGAATGATTCCAAAGAAAGCAACATTGACTTTCTCGAGTCCACGGCGGCAACTTGCATCAAATGCACATGGACTAGAGGAAGTCATTTCTTACATCCGAACATATGCTTCATGAGCTAGCATGAACAAATGCTTTCAAAAGTTTCCAACACTAGCTTAATGTTCAGCAAAATTATGGAGAAGACAAGGATGTTGTCAATGGGCACAACAACAATTCATCTGGGTTTCCTTTTTAAAAGGAATTCCATAGTTAAGTGAACAAGTGATAGTATTGGTCAGACCCAAAAGATATAATGGTGTATGCTCGAGGGATCAACCACGAGTAAGACAACATTACGAATATCGTTGGTTCTGGTCTGATTGGATGATAGCCCATACTCAATCAAAGGTTTGGGTAAGACAATAGATCCAACAATTGTTCACAAGGACCAATTGATGAAGATATCATCTTTCTTCAACACACACATACACACACAAAAAGATATCCCTTAACATGAACTAAGTCGGACAAGCTTTTATCTTCCAACTCTCCAAGTTGTTGTTTAGCTTATCCAACTAGCTCAGGGTATCCAACACGGATTCTTGGAGAAGGGGTGGTTTACAGGAATAAACCAACTTGATCACGAACTCAACATAGCGGTCAGGTGACAACCTGGTAATACTTCTGAGAAGATATTCAGAAAATCACGAACCACCGGTATGTTACTAAGCTCGAGAACAATCTTGCTTTTCAGGGCAAGGCGATATGATCAATAGAGCAAGGATTTGAAATAATCCTAACTCATTGATCGAGGAGTGAACCAGGAGAATGGACTAGGTAGCACGATCAATCTTAGAATGATGATTCAATAACCAACACACTAAGAATGAAATTATTGTCCTTTAACTACCAAGCAACAAGGTTGCTAGGAGTATTGATTTCACACATCACGATTCACTTGTCGACATTCCGGTTATAACCACACGGAACCGAGGAATGAGTAATGATGGCGAGAAGTATCACTGTACCAAGAGTTCATAGGATGGTGTGCAATTCCTATAACAATCCCGATATAAAAGATGGTAATACTCCAAGGTAGAACAGAACAAAAGCTGAATTAGCAATTTGATCTGTGAAGCACAATTGCTTTGACCCAATCCTAAATATGGAAGAGGTACTGGAGTTTGTTTCTCCTAGTCATTCCGCGATAGAATGGCTTGACGGACCACAAGAGTAATAGGCATCGATGAACGAATGCACACATAATCTTGACTATCAATTGATAGGCGAGGGTCAGAGGACAACTAAAGAGGGACAACTCAAAGGAACATACGATTTTCTGAGTTGTGGATACATGGTTTAGCATGTCGAACGAAGTTCAACATAATTCTTCCGGATAACCCATGCAGAAAGGTAGAACTGGCAGAGCCACAATATATAATGGAGAACTCATCAAGAATAATCCTGTTGTGATATTTCAGTTCAACGAGGAACTTCTGCCATAAGTAGTTCATGGTATTTGGAAGAAGAAGATACCATGGACTTCAAGGACTATCGCAAAGGTTACTAATATACTAAAGGCACTAGCAATTACTATCAACATGAAGTAGGTAGAGTGAATCTCGGGTTCAAGAACCCAGGAACAGAATACCTATTACTAAGTAGCATCACGGAATGCTTTCGAGAATAAAGGCCAGAATCTCACACTGGGAACACAAAACGTTGCTAGATTACTAGGTGACTCCCTAAATACCTAGGGTCATAATAGTAACTCCAACATAAATGTCAAGGCAATAGAATACCTCAACTCAACAATTAGTGTGATTGAGCTGGCATAAAGGAACATCGAAACCAGAGGGAAAAGGATTTTGCAAATGCATCAGACTCTTTGGAAACCTGGGATGACTCGGACAGCATAACGGCTGTAAATGCTCAGAAAAGATTTGAGACATTCACAAAAATGGTGGCATAACCACTTAGAAGTACAATATCAAGGTTTCGAGATCAACAATTAACATACGGAAGTAGTAGGAACTGAACTGAGACTTAAATTCAACAATCTTATAAGTCCACTGATTAGTAACACGTGATCCTGATAGAAAGAAGAGATAGCCTAGTTCTTAATCCCCGTAGAAGAGAAGATGATGACTCAGATCAGAAGGCCATGAGGTACAAGGAGTAAAAAGAGCCTTACGTTCCATCCCACAATCAATTCCCTTACATAACTAAAGAATTTCTAGACTCAACTTCGACCAGTTTGGCTTGGTAATCCTACAGGCAGTCAAGCTCTGATACCAACGCTGTCAGGACCCCGACTCAATGCCACATAGATCTAGTATGTAACACTTCATATCACTTTGCGGCCTCACGCACGGTATTCCCACGGGTGTCGCCTTACCTTTTCCCGGGACCGTTTGCGCCTTTTGGCACACGTATATGACAGTGTCGCTAGCATCCATATGATAAGGAGCCCGGGCTGACATGGCTAGTCGTAAACCCAAAGTGGCACAAACTTACATGGACAGGCATCCATGACCCAGCATCGAACGTGTCGGTCATCAGCGAGTGAATCCAGGCTGTAGCACTGGGCTAGCAGGACTCCGGTGAACCGGGCTGTAGCGGGCTAACAGGACTCCGGTATTCATCGCGTGACATTTCCCCGAAGGGACAGACACAGGAACGAAGAAGGACACATGCCGGCCAGCCTAGGTGTTCCGGAGCAGTAGCAAGCTACCATGGCTCGGTGGAAACACTAGGAGACATTTCCCGGTAAGAGAGGCTACTGAAGATAAACAACTAGATAGTCAGATCCCACACATACCAAGCATTTCAATAACATACACACAATATGCTCGATATGTGCAATACAACATGGCATCAAAAAATGACTCTACGACTCAAATAGTTTATTCAATAGGCTCCGAGGAGCGAGACATTACAAACATGGGTCTCATGACCCAACAATCAGAGCATACAAGTCAAAGCACAAGCAGAAGCTATCATGTCTGAGTACAGACATCTATAAATGAAAAAGGCTGAGAAGCCTGACTATCTATCAGATCCTGTCGAGGGCACAAGATCGTAGCTGAGGTATCAAGCTAAACGTCGAAGTCCACGTGGAACTACTAGCGAGACCGAAGTCTCTCTGCAAAAACATAAAATAGGCAAACGTGAGTACAAATGTACCCAGCAAGACTTACATCAGAGCTAACTACATATGCATCATTATCAACAAAGGGGATGGTGGAGTTTAACTGCAGCAAGCCAGCTTTGACTCAGTGGCTATCCTGAACTACGACTGCAAGTAACTCTTTTGAGGTGGCGCACACGAGTCCACATATTCACCATATCAATACACCACTATGGATCCGCTCCCGTCTCCCTACGAGAACGCCATCCATAGCACTCACGCTTATCTTGCGTATTTTAGAGTATCCACTTTCACTTGTCTATGAACTGATATAAGCAACCCAGAAGTCCTTTTCCGCGGACACGGCTATTCGAATAGATGATGTTAACCCTGCAGGGGTGTACTTCTTCACACACGCTCTCACCACTTACCGCCGTTTACACGACATGTACTCGGCAACCTTCAAGCGGAAGCCCAACGTGGGTGTCGGCCACGGCCTGCCTAAACACTCGAGTCTCTAGTCCAGGTTTATCGCCTATTCGGGTTCCATCCATGAGGAGATCCGGCCGGAGTTTTGCTCACAGCCCCAAACGATGTGAACAGGGTTCCCGAGACACCAAACGGGCGCACGGTACACCGTGCCACGTGCCTACCGCATCACAGCCCACCCCTACGGTCAGCGCTGCGCACGGCCTCCAGCATACTACAAACACCAGAAACTACTTGCAACTCCTGGACAGAGGACAAGGGTGATTAAGGAGCCGAGAGGGTCCATTGGTTTCGGGCCCAATGCGTGGTAGTAGCTGAATCATGGATCACAAACACAGAACTCAGTTCCTGAGGACGGCTGCAATGAGACAACCCACCATGTACTCCTACATGGCCTCTCACCGCTACCTTTACCAAATCGTGTTCACACACTTAGCTCACACACAGTAGGACATGTTCACACGCCTCTGATTCATCCCCGATGAATCAGACCTGACTCAACTCTAAGCAATAGCAGGCATGACAACAAGCATGAATGAGTAGGCACATCAGGGCTCAAACAACTCCTACTCATGCTAGTGGGTTTCATCTATTTACTGTGGCAATGACAGGTCATGCAAAGGATAAAGGGGTTCAGCTACCGCAGCAAGTAACAGATGAATCGTTGTTGTCCTAATGCAGTAAAAGAGAGCAGGAGCGAGAGAGTAGGATTGTATCGGAATGAACAAGGGGGTTTTGCTTGCCTGGCACTTCTGAAGATAACATTGAGTCTTCATCAGTGTCAACGATCACAACGTCGGAACATCGTCTACCGGGAGGGAACAGATACCGGCAACAAGGAAGAAATACAATCAATGCAATGCACAATATGATGCATGCTCATGACATGGCAATATGAATGTGTTTTGGGCTAATGCACCTAAAACCAGATTAAATGAATTTGGTTTGAATCCAAGATTCAAATTCAAACTCCATATGTGGATATTTAAATGCCCTTTATATGATTTGTGCTAAACAGCAGCTATAAGTTGTTCTAACATGCACGAAAATGGTACAGATGGATTCCTTGAATTTTTCTGATAATTTTTCATATATAGTTTATTTCATTTGGAGTTACGGTTAATTTTCTATGATTTTTAGAAGTTATAGGCATTTTCTGGAATTTCAGAATTAAATTAAATCCAGAAAACATTACTGCGTCAGCATGACGTTGGCATGACGTCAGCAAGTCAACAGGGGCCGGCTCGGGTCAAACCTGACCAGTGGGGCCCACTGGTCAGTGACTACGGCTAATCCTAATATAATTTAAACCTAACCTAGTTTAATTAGTCGGCCCGGGCCCGCATGTTAGTGAGTCAGTGGCTTAATTAAACTTAGTTATTAATTTAACCAAAGGTTAGCAGGGGACGGGCCCACACGTCACAGGGGGGTCAAATCCCTGGTCAACCCGGCTAATCCACCGGCGTCTAACCGCCGGCAACGACCTGACGCGGCGGTGGATCGCCGGAATGGCTGCTCCGGTGCCCATTCGACGCGCGGAGGGGTTCTACAGGGAGCTCGAGCTCGTGCGCATCCAAGGGAGCAAGCCGGAGGAGTTGGGGTTGGCTGTGGCGTCGGCAGCGGCGAGGGAGGCGGCGGCCGGAGTTCGGGCGAGGTCGGGGTTGGCGTTAGGGGGCACGGGAGGGGAAGCTAGTGTGTGTGTTAGGTTCCTGGTGAGGTGTGGAGCACGTTGCCGTGCTCGGTAGCTAGCTCCGGTGGCTTTGGCCTTGTCCGCGTCATCGCCGGCGGCGAGGAGCTCACGGCCCCGGTGGAAAGGGCGGCTAGCGTGTGGGAACGAGCGCGGGGAGGAGGGGAAATGGAAGAGGAGCTCACATAGACCCTGTAGAGGTGGACGGCGAGCTTGAGGGAGGCCGGACGGCGACGAATTTGACGACGGCGATCCTCGGTGGCCGAGGAGGGGAAAAAGCGTCGGGGCGGTGCTTCGGGGCTCTTCCGGTCACGTGGCTCGGTGAGGGGGTTGGCGACGAGGTGCAGGAGCTCGGGAGCACGTCGGGGAGGAGAGGGGGTGGCGGTGGCCGCGAGGGAGCTCGTCGGTGGCGGCGGCTCCGTTCGGTCCGGGCGAGAGAGAGGGAGCAGAGGAGAGAGGGGATGCAGCGGGGGGAGGAAGAGGAGCAAGGGGACACGAGGCCTCGTCGTGGCGTCGCTAGGGAGGCCGGGGGGGAAGCAGGAGGTGGCCGGGAAGCAGGAGGTGGCCGGGGCACGTGGCCGCGCGCGCCGGGCGCGTGCCCGTCCTCCTGGCAGGGAGGAAGACGACAGGGGAGGAAGTGGAGATGGGCTGGGCCAGCTGGGCCGCGCTGGAGGAGCTGGGCCAGGTAAGTGGGCTGAGGTGAGCGCCAGGTAACTTCCTTCTCTCTCTCTCTTTTATTTCTATTTCAGTTCTGTTTTCTTTTATTTAATCTGTTTTGCCACTGTTTGAATTTAAAAATAATTCAAACAATGCCAAAAACTCCTCTGAAAATATTTATGCTGCTTAATGGACTTTTCCAAAAGCACATAAAATATTTCAGGGTATTTGGAAATATATTCTATACAAGTTATGAATATAGTTCCAAATGCAAATAAAGTAATGATTTAAATTCAGTGCTCAAAATATTCCTCAAAAATGTTCATTATTTTTGGTTTGGTGCAAAACCCTTGCCAAAATATAACCAACATTATTTAAGGCCATTTTGAAAACATTGAATGCATTTACCAGGGTTCTTTGCCCCTCCTTTTATTTTAGTTTTGAGGCTTCCAATTTCCCTCAGTTGAAATTTCAGAATTTAAACATGATGCACACATGAAGCTAGCCTAGAGCATTACCAGAAGCTAGGGATGTGACATCGGCCTCTTCAGTCCATTCAAAGGGGCCCTTCTTCTTCATCGGCTTGAATAAAGGCAGCGTTCCCCCAGCTTGGAGATGAAACTCCCTAGTGCGGTCACGCACCCGGTGAGCTTTTGCATCTCCTTGAGGGTCTTCGGCGGGCTCATGTCCTCGACATCTTTTACCTTTTCCGGGTTGGCCTCGATGCCCCAGTGGGATACGAGGAAACCCAAGAGCTTGCCCGAGGGGACTCCAAACACACACTTCTCCGGGTTGAGCCGCAGGTCCACTTCGTTAAGGCTCGCGAAGGTTTCCTCCAAGTCCTGTATCAGGGTTTTTGCCTCCCGAGACTTCACCACAATGGCATCAATGTAAGCCTCAGCATTCCTGCCGAGCTGCCGACCCAAGGCGATGTGCATCAGCCGCTGAAAAGTTGCACCAGCATTGTGCAACCCGAACGGCATGCATGTATAGCAGTACACTCCGCACGGGGTCAAGAAAGTCGTCTTTTCTACATCTTCTACTGCCATCTTGATCTGGTGGTAGCCGGAGAAGGCATCCAGGAAGCACAACAAGTCGCACTCAGCGGTGGAGTCAATGATCTGGTCAATGCGAGGGAGAGGGAATGGATCCTGCGGGCAAGCCTTGTTCAGGTTGGTGAAGTCGACACACATGCGTTCCTTTCCCCCCATCTTCGGCACGACAACCGGGTTAGCCAACCAATCTGGGTAGCAGACCTCGCGAATGACCCCTGCCGCCTCCAACTTGCGGTCTCTTGGACGATGAAAGCTTGCTTCTCAGCGGACTGCCGCCTCGCTTTCTGCTTCACGGGGTGCACGTTGGGGCACACATTGAGGTGATGCTCAATTACGCCCCTCGGGACCCGTGCTAGCTGATCGGGTTCCCATGCGAATACCTTCTTGTTCGCGCGTACGAACTGCACCAAGGCCTCCTCCTATTCGGGCTCGAGGTTGGCGCCTATGGTGAAGGTGGCGCTGGTAGATCCGTCTTCGTCGACCAGTACCTGCTTGGTTTCCACCTTGTCCTGAGTGAATAGCTGCTTCTTCTTGGCCGGTGCAGCCCCCTTGGGCTCGGGGGCGTCTGAGCCGGTGGGCTGCGCCACCACCGCAGCCTTGAAGGCAAGCTTGAGCACTTGCAACGCATCCCCGGTGTCTCCAGACATGGTGAGGATGCCGCTACTCCCGAGCATCTTCATGAGGTTGTACGCTGGGTGAGTTGCGGCCATGAACCGGGCTAATGCCGGGTAGCCAAGAATGGCGTTGTATGGGAGGCCGATGGGGGAGATGTCGAAGTCGATTAGCTCCGTGTGAAAGTTGTCCTAGGTGTCGAAGGTCACCGGAAGGCGGATCTGCCCTAGGGAGCAGGTGGAGCCGCCTCCGACGCCCAAGAAGGGCTTGCTGGGCTGCAGCCGCTCTAGCGGTACGTGGAGGAGGCTGAAGGCCTCCACTGAGAGCACGCTGAGGCCAGCACCGCCATCAATGAGGGTCCTGGTAACGGCCACTTGACAGATGGTGGGGGTGCATAGCATTGGGAGCGCGCCCGAGCAGGCCGAGCTGGAGGGGTGATCATCCGAGCTGAAGGCCAGATCGGCTTTAGGCGCCGCCCAGCCCGGAGGCTCCCCATGTGGCGCCAATCTGGCGGATGAATGACTTGATGTGGCGGCCTGAAGGTGGTGCTTGCGAGCCGCCTAGGAGAGCTGCGACGACCGGGTGCGCCGGTGCAGCGTACTGGGTGAGGAAGAGGCCGTGCAGCTCCTCCCAGGAGGCCATGGAAGCCGTCGGCAGGTGGAGCAGCCACATGCGCGGGATGCTAGTGAGGGCCATGGGAAACCAGTTAGCCATGACCCTGTCGTCGCCCCCGACCTCCAGGACGGCCTCCTCGTATGCCAGCAGGAAAGCCAGCGGGTCGGCCGTGCTGTTGTAGCGCGGTGACATCTCTGGCTTGAACTTGTTCGGCCATTGCACCTGTCGCAAGACGGGGGCCAAGGCTCGGAGCCCCCTGGACCCCATGCTGGCGCTGGCGACTGGAGCGGGCGGCGCGTTGCCCATCATGAGGGCGAACCGCGGTGTTGGCGGAGAGTGGGTTGGTGGAAGGGAAAGCTCCGGCGCACCCCTACCTGGCGCGCCAAATGTCGGATTTCGGGTTCCGGCAGACCCTCAAGGTTCGAACTTTGGGGTGCACGCGGAGATCACACCTCCTGCCTACCCATGTCTCGTCGCCTCGCAAGGATCTAAAACTACACAAAGAACAACACAAGGAACACGAGATTTATACTGGTTCAGGCCACCATTGTGGTGTAATACCCTACTCCAGTTTGTGGTGTGTGGATTGCCTCAGGGGCTGATGAAGAACAGTATAAGGAAGAACAGCCTCGCGAGGGTCTGTTCTTGGCTGGTGCGATGAACTGCTAGGGGGAGTTCAGTCGCCTCTCTCTCTCTCTATCTCTGGATGCCCAAAATCTCTCTCCTCACTCTGTGGGTGGCTAGTCCTATTTATAGGCGGAGGCCCTGGGCCTCTCCCCAAATATTGAGTGGGAAGGGCGCCAACAATTGGCCATTTTGAACGGGAACATCTAGTACACTTATCCTGACTAAAGTTGGTCCTCGCCTGCCAAAGACCCTGACGATGACGCCGGCTTGGGCTCCACGATGACCTCCATCCTGCCGTCCTCCTGGTCTTGGTCTTGTTGCACCGAAATGGTTGCCTTTTCTTGGTACCCTTGCCTGCGCTTCCCCCTTTGCACCAAAGAGGAAACAAGGACTCTGCGCAGGCCGGCACCCGCCTGGCGCCCGCCTGGCCCCGGTCGTCATGGCTTGCGTCATGGGCACCTTGTGAGGTACCCCACCTTGATCTCTCCACCTCCTCGTGAGCCAGCCTGACAAGGCCGTGCCCGAGGAAGCCTCCTGTCGCCCGCCCCGCGAGGCTTGGCCCCTCGCGAGGGTCTTGAGCAGGAGCTTGATGAAGATGGGCCGTACTGGGCCACTCCTTGAGCCACGCCGCAGGCAGGCAAGTCTAGGTACCCCCGTTCCCAGAACGCTGACAGCCCTCACTCATGTGAATCTGCTCTTCTTCCCTGTTCTGGCTGTCACTTTGGTCTGACATGCTGCAAACACTGACTACTGACCCTGTGAATAGTTATATATGAGATAGAGTGGATGAGCATCACAACATACAGAGATTTTTGCAAAAGAATGATTCAAAAACATAGTTTTAGTTTTCTACAGAAAGCATTTCGGATCAACCGATTTTCAAACTCGGTGATATCGAAGCAGTTTTGGAACCTAAACTAGTGAACTCGGTCAGACCGAGTCACAGTTCGGTGGCACCGAGACTGCTAGGATTTCACAAAGTTCTAAAATCGGTCACACCGATTAGCAATTCTCGGTCAGACCGAGAGTTACTAGTGCAATGGCCTTAGCCCAATTGGTGGCACCGAGTTTTTCAACTCGGTGGGTCCGAGATGGTTTCGGTGGAAACCTAACCCTAAATTTTCAAATCGCATCTATTCTAAGGATTGTTTTGACTAGATAGAGGTGTTTCAATCGTGGCAAGAATCATAATGAACACAATGTGCTGAGAATCAGATGAGGATAGCACTGTGATCGAGTTCATACCCTAGTTCGGCGATGAACTCGCTACGGCGGCAATGGCGGAGATGAAATCCATTGACGGCAGCGGAGACCAGCGATAGGAGGCGGCCGGCGACAAAGTCGACGATCCGGAGACCTAGGAGGCAGAGCGAGCTATGCGCGGGCGAAGAGGTTTGGAGAAAGTTTTCCAATTTTTTGCCCGGGTGAATATATAGCCCGACACTTTCGGTGTGACCGAGTGGAACGACTCGGTGGCACCGAGATGCATAACTATTGACAGTTACAGCAACTCGGTGTGACCAAAAAGTTCAAATCGGTTGCACCGAGATTGAAAACCTAGACCGACTTAGTGATCTCGGTATGACCGAAATGTAAGAATCGGTCAGACCGAAAATCACAAAGAAGTTTTGGAAGTTTAAGTCTATGACGAATCGGGGACTCCAAGTGCTCCTCACACAGAGTGGTTCGAATCTGACTTGATCAAATTTTGTGATGTAGCATGAATAGAGTTTGAGACGAGAAAAGCATAGATAGCTAGAGAAGGTTCTTAGGCATTCTTGTCCATCCACTTGGCAAAAGAAAAAGAAACCAATCAAGCAAAACAACAAGTGGATGTCCTTGAATGAGTAAAATATGCAACCAACATGCTGACACAATAAAATGGCAAATGAAATATGTGGCAAAGCATGCACAACCAATTCTAGCATCTATCAAACAATTGGCGATGACTAGGTCATCTATATATGAGTATATTGACTTAGGAGTCAAATGAGAACATTTGATCATAGGTCATACTCATCGTTTAAGCTCAAGTGGGGTTACCACTTTTACATAATTCATTTATGTGTTCACATCATTAGAGTTGCTTTGACTCAATTCTTAGAGTTAAGCTCCCCCTAGATGTGAGATCCCCCCCTTAGAGGGATGAACTAACCTTGGGTTTTGTCGATGATGACTTCATGTAGGTGTTGAAGATGTGGATGCTCAATGTTGATGTAGATCATTTGGAGCAATCCTTTGGAGTGAGTTGCACTTTCAATACCTACATGGGTTAGTCCCACAAGGAACAAACAAGAATATCCATAGACATAGAGTGATGCACACACAAGATGATGTCCATGAAAACATTAGGTTACCTTGTCCCTTGCCTTACCAACATGAGGGTTTGTGACTCCTTGAACTAGTGCAAGATATGGAAGTTGATTGCACTTGTCCTTGCGATAATGATATGAGTGAAGAATGTCAGCGGAGTCACCCTCAAGAACACTCTAGTTCTTCTTCTTCGGGATCCACATCATCTTGATGGGAATCCTTGGAGTTGTAGTTGTACTTGATGAAGTAGAACTTGACGTAGTCTTGGGAACCCACTTGACCAAGGCCTTAGGTGCTTCTTCAAATGCATCAATCTCCTCTTGAAGCTTGTCCTTGCCTTTGTTCTTGTGGTCTTGTGGTGGAAGATCATCTTGTGCTTGTGTTCCCTTGAAGGAAGTAGGATCATACTTCTCTTGTTGAGGAACAAACTTCGTCTTGGGGTATTGATCTTCTTCCCACTCAACTCCATTGGCATTGAACTTTCATTCAAAACTAACACCTTGATTCTTCCGGTGCCTTCCTTGCTTGCGTACAATTTCCTTGAATTGCTTACTCCCGGCAAGACTCTTGTATACACCTTTCTCTTAGGACCTTTGGCCATGAAGCATCTTCCAATTCCTTCATTTGGTG
This sequence comes from Triticum dicoccoides, assembly GCF_002162155.2. NCBI lineage: Eukaryota > Viridiplantae > Streptophyta > Magnoliopsida > Poales > Poaceae > Triticum > Triticum dicoccoides. The sequence goes on along the minus strand of NC_041385.1, from coordinate 309,773,929 downwards.
AATCAAATATGTCGTAGGAGTTGGCTGTCACAAGTGCTAGACCGGCAACACCTTCATCTTGAGTATATTCGGAGTTGGAGTGATAGCCTCTCTCGGAGTGATTGTCGGAGTCGGAGCCGGATACCCATTCACCAACATGAGCTTGATGTCTTCGTTTTGTGTAGATCTTTGATGACCTGTCCTTCCTTTGTGAATCCTTGCTTCTTCGTGAGAGTCTTCGTTCATAACGATCATCTCTACTCCTTCTCTCTCTTGGTGGTGATTCTTCTCTTCTACTTCTTCTTTTTGGAGAATCTTCTCTTCTTTTGTAGGGTGCCGTACACTCATTGGAATAGTGTCCGGGTCTCCCACAGTTGTAGCAATTGCGCTCTCGACTAGAAGATCTTTTGTCATTGTAGGACCTTGACTTAGAGCTTCTTTCTTTGCTTCTACTCTTGTAGAATTTGTTGAAGTTCTTCACCATTAAGCTCAATTCTTCATTGAAGGTTTGTTTATCACTTGATGATGTGGGGGCTTTACATGAGGCTTTGTAAGCGCCACTTGACTTGTTGTGAAGTTCCTCCTTATCCTTGAGTGACATCTCATGAGCAACAATTCTTCCAATGACTTCCGTTGGCTTGAGATCTTTATAATTTGGCATCATTTGGATCAATGTGCACATGGTATCATACTTTCCATCCAATGCTCTTAGGATCTTCTTGACGATGAATCTGTCGGTCATCTCTTCACTTTCTAAGCCGGCAATCTCATTTGTGATAAGAGCAAGCCTAGAGTACATTTCAGTGACACCTTCACCATCCTTCATTTTGAACTTCTCAAGCTGACTTTGGAGCACATCCAACTTGGATTACTTGACGGAGTCGGTACCTTCATGCATATCAATCAAAGTAACCCAAATTTCCTTTGCATTCTCAAGACGGCTGATTTTGTTGAATTCGTCGGGGCACAAGCCATTGAAGAGGATATCACAAGCTTGAGCGTTGTATTGCAACATCTTAAATTCATCCGCACTAGCTTCACGGTTCGGCTCTCTCCCATCAAAGAATTCACCTTGCAAGCCAATACACACAATAGCCCAAACGGCGGGGTTATGTCCGAGAATATGCATTTTCATCTTATGCTTCCAACTAGCAAAATTAGTGCCATCAAAGTAAGGACCTCTATGGTGATAATTTCCCTCGCTAGACGCCATACTCTCCTAGGTTGTGAAACCAAGGCTATGACCACCAAAAGCTATGGAAATCAAAGCAAATGGAGACCAAAGCTCTGATACCACTTGCAGGACCTTGAAGTATGTCTAGAGGGGGGGTATTAGACTACTTGACCAATTAAAAACCTAACCTTTTCCCAATTTTAGACTTGGGCAGATTTTAGCTATCTTTGGACAACTCAAGCAATCTTCACATAATACAAGCAAGCATGCAAAGAGTATATGAGCAGCGGAAATTAAAGCATGCAACTTGCAAGAATGAAAGGGAAGGGTTTGGAGGATTCAAACGCAATTGTAGACACAGATGTTTTTGTCGTGGTTCCGATAGGTGGTGCTATCGTACATCAACGTTGATGGAGACTTCAACCCACGAAGGGTAACGGTTGTGCGAGTCCACGAAGGGATTCACCCACGAAGGGTCCACGAAGAAGCAACCTTGTCTATCCCACCATGGTCGTCGCCCACGAAGGACTTGCCTCACTAGCGGTAGATCTTCACGAAGTAGGCGATCTCCTTGCCCTTACAAACTCCTTGGTTCAACTCCACAATCTTGTCGGAGGCTCCCAAGTAACACCTAGACAATCTAGGAGACACCACTCTCCAAGAAGTAAGTAATGGTGCGTTGATGATGAACTCCTTGCTCTTGTGCTTCAAATGATAGTCTCCCCAACACTCAACTCTCTCTCATAGGATTTGGATCTGGTGGAAAGAAGATTTGAGTGGAAAGCAACTTGGGGAAGGCTAGAGATCAAGATCCATATGGTAGGAATGGAATATCTTGGCCTCAACACATGAGTAGGTAGTTCTCTCTCAGAACTGGTAAGTTGGAACTGTAGGTTTGTTCTGATAGCTCTCTCCACGAATGAAGAGGAGGTGGAGGGGTATATATAGCCTCCACACAAAATCTAACCGTTACACACAATTTACCAAACTCGGTGGGACCGAATCAACAAACTTGGTCGGACCGATTTAATAAATCTAGTGACCGTTAGGGTTTTCGGTGGGACCAACATGCAACTCGATAGGACCGATATGGTTAGGGTTAGGGCATAACATAATCTCGGTGAGACCGATTACACAAACTCGGTGAGACCGATTTTGGTAATTAGCTAACCAGAGAGTTGGTCAGGTAAACTCGGTGGGACCAATTCGCTCTTTTCAGTGAGACCGAAATGTTACGAAGGGGAAACAGAGAGTTTACATTGCAATCTCAGTGGGACCGATCACTCACTTCGGTTAGACCGAAACGTTACGAAGGGAAACAGAGAGATTACAATCCCATCTCGGTGAGACCGAGATCCCTATCGGTGAAACCGTTTTGCCTAGGGTTTGTGGTAGTGGCTATGAAATTTGAACTCGGTGGCGCCGGATAGAAAGAATCGGTAGGACCGATTTTGACTTTGGGTTTAGGTCATATGTGGATGTGAGAAAGTAGTTGAGGGTTTTTGGAGCATATCACTAAGCACTGGAAGCAAGAGGCTCATTAAGCAACACCTCATCCCTCCTTGATAGTATTGGCTTTTCCTATAGACTCAATGTGATCTTGGATCACTATAATGTAAAAGGTAGAGTCTTGAGCTTTTGAACTTGAGCCAATCCTCTGTCCTTAATATTTTGAGGGATCCACTTTCATCATCCATGCCATGCCATTCATTGAGCTTTCCTGAAATATTTGTCTTGGAATAGCATTAGCTCAATGAGCTATATGTTGTTATGAATTACCAAAACCACCTAGGGATAGTTGCACTTTCAACTGGTCTTGTTCCCAGGATGAGGTATTGTCTATGAAATCACATGACAATTTGAACTTCTACTTTTCCACATGTGCCTTATGGATCTTTTTTGCAGGAAATCAGCTCGAAGAAGAATTCCGGTTTGAAAAGAATGACAGGATATCGCAAATATGCTGCCCACTGCTTTGCTCTTGTTAGTACATGTTGTCCTGTATCACTGTACTTGCATACATACCTGGTTCAATATGTGACAGTAGTATGCATGATAGCTTGCTTATCAATTGTTCGCTCCAAATTATCTGATCTGTATGAATAGTTACATTAGTGTAGAATATATCCAATGCCAATGAATTTTTTTAGCTCTGCATTGTTCTTGTAATTACATGATGTCCTTTATCAGTGTACTTATATTGACATGTAGTTGTTCATGTGCCATCACTCTGCAGCTTATTTCCCTTTGCCCTCCATTTTCTACACATCAGATCTATATTTACTCTTACCATAAGGTTGGTACTGAAGAAGTTTAGATGTGCATTGCTCTTCGCTGTGCCTTTTGCCTGTATCGCTGCTACTTGGTTATGTAGCATCACCCTTCATCTTATCTTAAATATTCTCCATTTTTTCCGTATATTATCACATCTATATTTACTCTTAACAAAATGTAGAATAAA
>NC_041385.1:309754520-309770045 GCF_002162155.2 Triticum dicoccoides | reverse complement strand
GGACAAGGGCTTTATAGAGACTGTCTTCACCAGTAATGTAAGTTTGTCCTTCTCAAGCCTTCAAAATTTGTTGTGTATATTTGGTTAGGCATGTGTAATGCCCTCGATGCGCCTATAGCTCCCACGTGTCGAGGCACGACTTAGAGACATAACCGCATTGAAAGCAATGTCGCAAGTCAGGCAATCATTACAACATCCCATGTAATACATAATAAAAGGGGGAGATAACATAGTTGGCTTAATACGTCAAGGGGTTCCCATTATAGCCCAACCGCGTAAGGAACGCAAAATACGGGAACATAACACCGATATGACGGAAACTAGGGCGGCAAGACTGGAACAAAACACCAGGCATAAGGCCGAGCCTTCCACCCTTTACCAAGTATATAGATGCATTAATTAAATAAGATATATAGTGATATCCCAACAAGTAAATATGTCCCAACAAGGAACGACATCTCCATGTTCCAACCAGGAACAAACTTCAATCTTCACCTGCAACTAACAACGCTATAAGAGGGGCTGAGCAAAGCGGTAACATAGCCAATCAACGGTTTGCTAGGACATGGTGGGTTAGAGGTTTGACATGGCAATTTGGGAGGCTGACAAGCAAATGGTAGGCGTCGTAGCATTGGCATAGCAAAGAGCGAGCAAACTAGCATAGCAAAGATAGTAGTGATATCGAGGGTATGATCATCTTGCCTGAAATCCCGCAAGGAAGAAGAACGAGTCCATGAAGAAGACAAACGGGCGTAGTCGAACGGATCCTCACAACTCCGGAACGAAAACGAAGCTAACAAGAGAAGCAAACCGGAAAGAAGCAAACAACCATGGTAAACACACAAGCATAGTCAAGGCATGATGCACAATCAAGTATGATGCATGTCCGGTTTAATGAGGCATGGCATGGCAATGTGCACAAACAATCCTACAAATTAAATGGAGCTCAATATGCAACGAGTTGCATATTGACGAAACACCACGATAAGTTATTTAGTTTGATCCCGTTTATGTACCCAACAATATTAAATGTTGTTAAGCATGGCAAGAGGGTGAAGCAAATGAAAACTACCTATCTAGTCAAGGTTAAATGAGGCCGGAAGCAACAAACAACAATTCCGGAGAATCCCCATATCATTTAGCAATTTAAAGCAAGCAACAATTTTAAACATTTTAAATGTTGTTATCATGAAGCGGATGACCTATGCAAGTTTATGCAATTATTATGAAAATGTTGACATGAGCATGATACGAGGCATTTGGTCACCATGGCGGAACGAAAAAGGTGCCACGGCGGTGAAACGGAAATGGTGCCACGGCAACATATCCGAAAATGATGCCACGGCAACATATCGGTTCCGGTAGCTCATGGAGATACCGGTGCAAAGGAAGTATGCGTGAGCATGTCATGCAAGATGGTGGGGGTGCCCCCGGATTCCGGGTTCCCACGGGATGGCAGCATGGAAAACGAGTGACAATTCGGACACGGTGCAAACATACGGTTCATCTCATACATGCAAGGGCATCTCATCGCGGTCGTCTCGGGTTATACCTTTGAAGCAAGCATTTTCGGACGGAACGAGTTCGTAGTGGAAGTAGTCGTTCACAAAGCGGTCGTCGTCGGAAGTAGTTGTACATGTCGGTGGTAGTAGTTGTACACGGCATCGGTAGTGGTACACCATTGGAGACGTACACGTTCCGTAGATGAACTTGGCGCTCGTGGTACACGGGTCTTCGGACGACGGTAGATGTACATGGCAATCGTAGTGGAACTTGGTGCATCCAAGCTCTTCGGCGTAGTGGTACACATTCCGTAGACGAACATGGGTGTCGTGGTACTTGGTGTTACTGTGGCCTCCAGGTACTTACCGAAAACCACATCGGAGGTAGTCATACAAATTTGAAGACGAACTTGGCGAAAATCCCGAAGATGGCCTTGGCGTTTCTGGTGAGACGACATGGTTCGGGGCGGTCTCGGTCTTGGTCCTGAACTTCAGGAGATCACCGGTCGAAGTGGGCGAGCAGAGACGCGTCCTCCACCCCACTCAAACGAAGTAGAGGCGGGGCAGGGGCTTGCAGCGGAGGCTGGCGCTCGGGAGCCAAAGACGGCGGCCGGGACTGGCGGCAGAGGCAGGAGGCCAACAGCGGCGCCGCGATCTCCGATGATGCAGCACGATGGAGAGGAGCGGGGACGGCTGGGGACGAGGCTGCAGGCAGCCAGCAGCGGCTCTGCTGGCCGACGGACGGGGCTCCAGGAGAGGTGGAGAAGGGCGGCGAGGGGCTCGGCGACGGGGACGCCAGATGTAGGAGGAGGAAGGGCGAGGCCTTGGACGGAGGCAGAGGCGCGAGGAAGGAGAGGCCGGCGCGGTTGGAGAGCTCGGCAGCGGGGCCAGCAGCGGCAGCCGCGGGGGGGCCGAGGCCGGCGGAGGGGAAGAGGTGCTAGGTCCTGCAGCACGGGGAGCAACAGCGAGGCGGCCATGGCTGGCACCGGGCACGAGGAAGGAGGAGGACCAGAGGAAGGTGAGGAAGGAGACCGGATGATGCGGGCGAGCGGAGACGGGGCGGCGTCGGGCGCACAGGCGAGGAGAAGGGCGAGGATGCGCGTGGGGATCTCCCAGGCGATGCGGGCGAGCGGAGGGGATCGAGGACTGGGGCTGCGAGAGGATCGGGCGCAGGGCTCTCCCTGTCGATGCGTGCGTGTGCGTGCGAGAAGGAGGAGGAGGGATCGAGCAAAGGCGGCGGCCAGAGGGAGAGATGGGGATCGGGCTAGGGTTAACAGTGGTGTAGCTGGGCCTTAGAGGCAAACGGGCCGGTCTGGTTTGCTGAGCTCTCTTCTCCCTCTCTCTTCAAAACTCTTCCAAAAACAGAAAAGCAAAGAAAGAAAGGGAGAGAAAAGAAATGAGTGGACAAGAATTTGGGCATGGGGGTAATTTTTCCGGACTCGCATAAATGCGCTTGTTCCAAGAAAAATAGAAAGGCCATGATTGAAAGATTTAAATTCAAACTCATTTGAATTTAATTCAAATGGGTTTGAACGGAAGTGAGGGTTTGGGAAGGTCCAAAAATGTTCGGATTTTTGGTGGAGCTCCGGAAAATGATGAAATAATTATTGGCAAGGTTGGAGACCAAACTTGAAGCAGAAAAGGAACGAAATTATTTTGCAAGTGTGTTTTGGTGATTTCCAAAATAAAGAAATATTTACTATAGCTCCCTAATATTGGAGGATATGTTATAAAGAGAAGTCACCATGTGAGTTCCCTCGGTTTAAATAGATCAAAAGATCTATGCAATTTATTTAGAAGAGTTTTAAAAATTAAATGGCATGATGGCATGATGCAATGCAAGAGATGACATGAAGAAATGCAACAAACAAAAATAAAACACACGACGAAACTCGGAATAGCTGGAAGTCTTCTGGAGCGTCGGTCTCGGGGCGTTACAACACTCCACCACTACAAGAGGATCTCGTCCCGAGATCTAGGATGGCACCGGAGAGAACGGAAGAGGAAGAGATGAGGTAAAACTAAGTTGCTTCTTCGACAAAAGGGTGAAACCAAAGAACCTTGAGAGGTTGAAAAGTTGAAAGAAAGGACATAACAGAGTTGAACACAATTGAGAGCACTGCGGTAGAAAATAGAAACAAGGAACACCATGTGAACCTTGGAGGTTGCAAAGCTATGAATGACGAGTACAATGGACAAGAAGGAATTGAAATCACTCTGGTTGAAACGAGATAAACAAGGAACAAGGAAGATCAAAATCGGACAGCACTCTGGTTGAAAAGAGACGCATGACTTGATAAGATGAAAAGAACTTGAAAAGAGGATGCACCACTCCGGTTAAATGGATAAGCACGAAAAGAACATGATCCTCCCAATTCGAGATGATGAGTGAAAAGAGCAACATCACAATGCCTCCGGAAGAAAGAATAGAAGATAAATCATTGGAATAACCGAATGGAGAAGAAAATGCCAACTTCTGCCACAAATGAGCTTGGAAAGCACCCTTCCAAGAAGGTTACAACGGGGTTGTTGGAAAACCAACAACGAAATGAATAAGCTTGTAGTGGGCTTATGGAAAACATCTCAAAACTATGAGGTGACAACCTGCCACTAACTGAAATAATTGCTTGCTTGAGATCAACGAACAGATGAAAACTGCTTTTGCCGAGAGGATAGGAGAAAACTTGGATCATTGATAAGCACCACAATACAACATTCCTTAGGGAAGGCTTTAGGTGAAATATGACACAAGATAACTCCAACGAAGAGATATGGATTTAAAATACCTCATTTTTGACAACATGTGAATCATGAAACATGAATGGAAATTGTCAAGAATGATATAACACCATCTCAAAAGATAAGGTAGAAAGAATATCACTCCGGATTACAAGAAGAAGACTGCTTGAGCTCCTTAAAAGAATCTCAATGAAAACTTCGAGAAAGAAATAAATCCTTGATGAACCATCATGTAGAACCTCCATGAAGAACTCCGGTAACAAAAAGATGATCCAATGGAAGGAAAAAGAAGTTGAAAACACAAGGTGAAACCTTGTAATGATTTAGATGAATCTCCGCAACGAGATAAAGAGAAAACTTAGCACTCCGGTAAAGTAAGATGAACAAATGGAAACAAGAATTTGATGAGCCTCAGGAATAAGGAATTAATATCTTGGGTGAAACAAGAATAAGGATTACATTATGCTTATCCTTCACCATTTTAAAATTGATGACAAGCAACGGATTTGGCATACTACTTATTCTCGTAGAAAGGATTAAGATAGATATTGCGCAAACTTGAGAAAGTCTTCAACGATCCACCGGTAGAATTTAGAAAGTACGAATGCATAGATATGATACACGAAGGAAGAAAACTCTTGAACGAACCACCGGTAGGATTGGAACAACAAATGAATTGATATGATGAACAAGGAAGAGAGATCTTGAAAGAACCACGGTAAGAATTAAAAATGAACAAAGAAAAGATAAGGAAGACACCGGGAAGAATTAGCAAATACACGAAGATGCTTGAGAGGATTTAGATACATGAGAACGACGAGATCACGAGCCGATTAAAGATCACTTGAACGAAGCACCAATATGATTTAGAGTATGCGAGCTGAAAGCTGGACTGAATCAATCTTAGACGATGGGCTCTGGATAATCTGACAGAAAATACTCTGAATTACTCCGGATGAGTGAAAAGAGTTCTGACAATCGAAAACAACTATGAGAGGATGGCATCAAGCTAGCACCAAGAATCTTGAAGAGAATAGAGCAAGATTAAAGAGAAACTCTTCTTCGGTCTTCAAATGATGAGAATGACAACGAGAAACACCACCAAGAATTATTGAGGCACACCGGAAGAATCAAAAGCGAAGAGGTTGAGCCAACTATGAAAAGAATTTGAAAGATCTTGGAGAAAAGCATTTGACTGATGATAACTCATTCTTACGTCAAACTTGGAGAAGAATTTAGGATAGCTCTGGGAAAATAGAAGAGTCAGGTAAGATCCTGGAAAAAGACCTGTGGGTTAGGGCCCACTAAAAGGATACACCGTTGAACGATTGATTGAAATAGATATTGCACCGGTAGAATTAAATGACTTGAATGAGATAATAATCTCCAAATAGCTTGAACGGATTGAGAATGGAAACACGAATCTTCTGAGATATCTTGAGCACTCCGAATAAGAATAGAGAGAGATGAACAATTATGAGAGGCACCGGCATGGGATAGCATTTGAACGAGGATAAGGATATGATCAACACCGAAAGCTTGAGGTAAATCCACCGGAGAAGAAAACGAGAATGAAGAGTGATGAACTTGGAGCTCCGTTAGTATCTTCTTGAGAATCACCGGATAAGAACATTGACGGAAAAGAATGGAGAGACTTCCCATCAATAAAAGGATACATGATTAAGATATCTGAGTCCTTGAACAAAAAGGGTGGGAGGGCGGGAAAAACAAAGGCAACTTGGGGCAGTTGGAATGAACACCGTTGAGAAAAACTTAGAATTGATCTTGCGGATGGGGAGAATGATCGGATCCACTTGAAGAGAGACACACTGGTTGAAAAGGATTGGCAAGACAATCTCGATGATCAAGAAGGATTAGTATTCACATAGCAATATGAGAACACCATTTAGGAAAGGTATGGATTCAACATTTGACTTCGAAGCAACTCGAATACAACAAATAAAACAAAACAAAGGATTTGGCTTGCAGAATAAGCCGGAAAAAACATATGATAGAGATTTCGTCCGAAGTTTTTGTGGTGGGGCCTACACGGGCTCGAGTGTACAACACCATCATGTACAAGGCAGTGCACATGACATACGAAGTGTCCCCGAACCAGCATAGCCAAGGGTTCTTTAAGACACAACGAGACCACTGTAAAAACGACCGTGAATAGGCGGACCACTAGACGTCGAACCCCAATTTCATATCATACATCTGTCGGAAAGATATCCTAAGAGCTACTTGATTTCCCACCTATGAAACTCTCGAAATTTTCCGGTTATGCAATCAGGTGTTGGGGATACAGGGGAAGCATAATATCTCACCCAAACTAACAAATCCTACATCCAGCTGTATCCATCCTTCATCACATAACCAAGAAAACTTCGGAAACCATCTACCTCAACCTTCGAAAAGCATCCGTTATACAAGTTATGGCAATACTCCCGAACTCCCGCCCCAGTACTGGGTGGCGTCGAGGTTATCTCACCAACGAACTGCATAAAGGAGATTTCCGATGTCGCGCACATATCTCAAGTATACCAGAATTGCAACGATAAAATTGTGACGACAACACCTCGGAGCTCAACTCCCCGGGACACTGCCACAACCCCTAAAGACAGGAGGCACCAAGAACAATGTTCTCGCACAAAACCATCGGAACAAATCCAAAATACTCGCGTGATCCTAAAAAAAATTTGTGAAATTTGAGAAGAGAAGAGTCAAAACTCTACGTCAGGATGTCTTACCAGAGCGATGAGGAGGCTGGGAAGTAAAAAGAATTCCTAAGCTCTCCGATATATAATTCCTAAGGACTCAAAACATTTTTTTTCTAGACACAACTCGGCTGCTAAGAACGATCAAGCAATGGGGGCTCCTAAGGTCGGGGAAGGCTCTGATTACCAACTTGTAACGCCCTCGATGCGGCTATAGCTCCCACGTGTCGAGGCACGACTTAGAGACATAACCGCATTGAAAGCAATGTCGCAAGTCAGGCAATCATTACAACATCCCATGTAATACATAATAAAAGGGGGAGATAACATAGTTGGCTTACACTCGCCACGTCACATCAGAGTACATAAATAACATCCATCAAACAAACACTCATGGCCCGACTACGGCGCCAAAATAGAAAAGAACCCAACGTGCGACAAAGCCCTGAATCGATCCCCAACTAGGCACCACTACTGATCATCGGGAAAGGAAACATAATAACGTTGAGAGTCCTCGTCGAACTCCCACTTGAGCTCGTACTCGTCACCTGGAGCGAAATCACCTGGACCTGCATCTGGAGTAATAGTATCTGTGAGCCACAGGGACTCAGCAATCTCGCACCCTCGCGATCAAGACTATTTAAGCTCATAGGAATGGATAAGGCAAATATATGTGGAGCTGCAGCAAGCGACTAGCATATGTGGTGGCTAACTTATACGCAAAAGAGAGCGAGAAGAGAAGGCGAAGCACGAGCGAGAAGCTAAAGGAACATCCTGCGCAAGCATAACTCCAACACCGTGTCCACTTCCTGGACTCCGCCGAGAAGGGGCCATCACGGTAACACACACGGTTGATTCATTTTAATTAAGTTTAGTTCAAGTAATCTACAACCGGACATTAACAAATTCCCATCTGCCCATAACCGCGGGCACGGCTTTCGAAAGTTCAATCCCTGCAGGGGAGTCCCAACTTAGCCCATGACAAGCTCTCACGGTCAACGAAGGAATAGACCTCCTCCCAAGACGTTCCGATCAGACTCGGTATCTCGGTAACTCAAGACACTTCGACAGGTTAAAACAAGACCAGCAACACCGCCCGAATGTGCCGACAAATCCCGGTAGGAGCTGCACATATCTCTTTCTCAGGACACACTCAGATAGGTCAAGCTACAAGTAAAACCAACCCTCAAGTTTCCCCGAGGTGGCCCCGCAGGCTGCCCAGTTCGGACCAACACTCAGAGGAGCACTGGCCCGGGGGGGGGTTAAATAAGATGACCCTTGAGTCTGCAGAACCCAAGGGAAAGAAGAGCTTTACTTAAGGCGAACTGTCAAGGGGTTCCCATTATAGCCCAACCGCGTAAGGAACGCAAAATCCGGGAACATAACACCGATATGACGGAAACTAGGGCGGAAAGAGTGGAACAAAACACCAGGCATAAGGCCGAGCCTTCCACCCTTTACCAAGTATATAGATGCATTAATTAAATAAGATATATAGTGATATCCCAACAAGTAAATATGTCCCAACAAGGAACGACATCTCCATGTTCCAACCAAGAACAAACTTCAATCTTCACCTGCAACTAACAACGCTATAAGAGGGGCTGAGCAAAGCGGTAACATAGCCAATCAACGGTTTGCTAGGACATGGTGGGTTAGAGGTTTGACATGGCAATTTGGGAGGCTGACAAGCAAATGGTAGGCATCGTAGCATTGGCATAGCAAAGAGCGAGCAAACTAGCGTAGCAAAGATAGTAGTGATATCGAGGGTATGATCATCTTGCCTGAAATCCCGCAAGGAAGAAGAACGAGTCCATGAAGAAGACAAACGGACGTAGTCGAACGAATCCTCACAACTCCGGAACGAAAACGAAGCTAATAAGAGAAGCAAACCGGAAAGAAGCAAACAACCATGGTAAACACACAAGCATAGTCAAGGCATGATGCACAATCAAGTATGATGCATGTCCGGTTTAATGAGGCATGGCATGGCAATGTGCACAAACAATCCTACAAATTAAATGGAGCTCAATATGCAACGAGTTGCATATTGACGAAACACCACGATAAGTTATTTAGTTTGATCCCGTTTATGTACCCAACAATATTAAATGTTGTTAAGCATGGCAAGAGGGTGAAGCAAATGAAAACTACCTATCTAGTCAAGGTTAAATGAGGCCGGAAGCAACAAACAACAATTCCGGAGAATCCCCATATCATTTAGCAATTTAAAGCAAGCAACAATTTTAAACATTTTAAATGTTGTTATCATGAAGCGGATGACCTATGCAAGTTTATGCAATTATTATGAAAATGTTGACATGAGCATGATACGAGGCATTTGGTCACCATGGCGGAACGAAAAAGGTGCCACGGCGGTGAAACGAAAATGGTGCCACGGCAACATATCCGAAAATGATGCCACGGCAACATATCGGTTCCGGTAGCTCATGGAGATACCGGTGCAAAGGAAGTGCGCGTGAGCGTGTCATGCAAGATGGTGGGGTGCCCCCGGATTCCGGGTTCCCACGGGATGGCAGCATGGAAAACGAGTGACAATTCGGACACGGTGCAAACATACGGTTCATCTCATACATGCAAGGGCATCTCATCGCGGTCGTCTCGGGTTATACCTTTGAAGCGAGCATTTTCGGACGGAATGAGTTCGTAGTGGAAGTAGTCGTTCACGAAGCGGTCGTCGTCGGAAGTAGTTGTACATGTCAGTGGTAGTAGTTGTACACGGCATCGGTAGTGGTACACCATTGGAGACGTACACGTTCCGTAGATGAACTTGGCGCTCGTGGTACACGGGTCTTCGGACGACGGTAGATGTACACGGCAATCATAGTGGAACTTGGTGCATCCAAGCTCTTCGGCGTAGTGGTACACATTTCGTAGACGAACATGGGTGTCGTGGTACTTGGTGTTACTGTGGCCTCCAGGTACTTGCCGAAAACCACATCGGAGGTAGTCGTACAAATTTGAAGACGAACTTGGCGAAAATCCCGAAGATGGCCTTGGCGTTCCTAGTGAGACGACATGGTTCGGGGCGGTCTTGGTCTTGGTCCTGAACTTCAGGAGATCACCGGTCGAAGTGGGCGAGCAGAGACGCGTCCTCCACCCCACTCAAACGAAGTAGAGGCGGGGCAGGGGGCTTGCAGCGGAGGCTGGCGCTCGGGAGCCAAAGACGGCGGCCGGGACTGGCGGTAGAGGCAGGAGGCCAACAGCGGCGCCGCGATCTCCAATGATGCAGCACGATGGAGAGGAGCGGGGACGGCTGGGGACGAGGCCGCAGGCAGCCAGCAGCGGCTCCGCTGGCCGACGGACGGGGCTCCAGGAGAGGTGGAGAAGGGCGGCGAGGGGCTCGGCGACGGGGATGCCTGATGCAGGAGGAGGAAGGGCGAGGCCTTGGGCGGAGGCGGAGGCGCGAGGAAGGAGAGGCCGGCGCGGTTGGAGAGCTCGGCAGCGGGGCCAGCAGCGGCAGCCGCGGGGGGGGCCGAGGCCGGCGGAGGGGAAGAGGTGCTCGGGCCTGCAGCACGGGGAGCAACAGCGAGGCGGCCATGGCTGGCACCGGGCACGAGGAAGGAGGAGGACCAGAGGAAGGTGAGGAAGGAGACCGGATGATGCGGGCGAGCGGAGACGGGGCGGCGTCGGGCACACAGGCGAGGAGAAGGGCGAGGCTGCGCGTGGGGATCTCCCAGGCGATGCGGGCGAGCGGAGGGGATCGAGGACTGGGGCTGCGAGAGGATCGGGCGCAGGGCTCTCCCTGTCGATGCGTGCGTGTGCGTGCGAGAAGGAGGAGGAGGGATCGAGCGAAGGCGGCGGCCAGAGGGAGAGATGGGGATCGGGCTAGGGTTAACAGTGGTGTAGCTGGGCCTTAGAGGCAAACGGGCCGGTCTGGTTTGCTGAGCTCTCTTCTCCCTCTCTCTTCAAAACTCTTCCAAAAACAGAAAAGCAAAGAAAGAAAGGGAGAGAAAAGAAATGAGTGGACAAGAATTTGGGCATGGGGGTAATTTTTCCGGACTCGCATAAATGCGCTTGTTCCAAGAAAAATAGAAAGGCCATGATTGAAAGATTTAAATTCAAACTCATTTGAATTTAATTCAAATGGGTTTGAACGGAAGTGAGGGTTTGGGAAGGTCCAAAAATGTTCGGATTTTTGGTGGAGCTCCGGAAAATGATGAAATAATTATTGGCAAGGTTGGAGACCAAACTTGAAGCAGAAAAGGAACGAAATTATTTTGCAAGTGTGTTTTGGTGATTTCCAAAATAAAGAAATATTTACTATAGCTCCCTAATATTGGAGGATATGTTATAAAGAGAAGTCACCATGTGAGTTCCCTCGGTTTAAATAGATCAAAAGATCTATGCAATTTATTTAGAAGAGTTCTAAAAATTAAATGGCATGATGGCATGATGCAATGCAAGAGATGACATGAAGAAATGCAACAAACAAAAATAAAACACACGACGAAACTCGGAATAGCTGGAAGTCTTCTGGAGCGTCGGTCTCGGGGCGTTACAGCATGACTGCAACAGCTGTTTATTTTTTGGTGTTTGCATCAAATTGCATGTTTAAATTTTATTATGTAGTTCATAAACAAAAGTTTGTCCTTCTCAATTTAAGTTTTCAATTGTACAACCAAGTTCCTTCTTCATACCATGTAAATCAAACTTTACAGAGCAAGTGATCTTCTTTTGCACTTCATGTATGCTTCTGTTCTTCATCCGCAATCCAGTGGTGTGGTGAACCTACCCACTACAGCACAATGTCATATTCTGCAATGTCTTAACTATGAACAATGTCATATCATTCTACTATTATTTAAGCCGCCTCTTTATTTGCCAATCTGAAATGGGATAAATTGATAGCACACTAGCCATTGATACTTATGAGTTCTTGATCTGTAATCCAGTGGTGTCGTGAAGCTGCCAACTCCTTCACAATGTCAATTCCTGCCATGTCTTGACCTGAACAATACCATATTGTGTTAATGCAATTTTAAACTGTGTCACTTTATTCGTCAGTAAGAAATGTGATGAATTGTCAGCACGGATACTTTTATGTGCAAAACCTGTCATCTGTCTGCTTGTTTATCTTTCAGAGTGAGGAAGATATAAGTGTTGAACAAGCGCAGTCTCATCATCTTGCTCAGCTGCTTGCGCTGCAGCTCCCCAGCAGGGCTAACCTTTCTTGAACTCTATTGAAGTGCTGTCGATTTTGTATATTATTTTGTCGGCGTGTTTATTTGCACTGGTGGCGATCTTTGATGCCCAGTGTATGTAATCTGCTATCTGCTTGTGCTTTGTTATCATAGTGGCGAACTTTGATGCCCAGTGGATGTAATATGCCGTTTCTTTATTGTATAGTCTAGGTTTTTTCTTATTCACGATGCTGCAGTTATTTTACTGTATATATATCCTGTCTTCGTAGTAAACCGGCCAAACCGTAAAATTACGGTTCATAATCGGACCGTCATGCAATCACGATGTATGATCCGCATCATGGGCCCCGTCAAACTGGCCCACTAGTAGATTTGGGCCTTTAATAGGCCGAGTAACCCCCGGCCCTCTTTTCGCAAGAAAACTCAATTGGCTTTTAGGAGGCTGAGAAGTAGGCTGGGCCTGAAACGTGCCGAATAGCTCACAGGCCAGTAGCAGCCCGAAATGGACCCCAGCCCATGATTGTGCGAATCAATTCACGGGCTTTTAACAGGCCAAAGTTGTCTTGGTCCTTGTTTGGCCCAATCAGATATCGACTGCGAGCAGGCCGGATGCAAACCAGGTGTCAGGACCCCGACTCGATGTCACATCGATCTAGCTTGTAACACCCCATATCACTTTGCAGCCTCACGCATGGCATCCCCACGGGTGTCGCCTTACCTTTGCCCGGGGCCGTTTGCGTCTTTTGGCTCACGTATATGATAGTGTCGCTAGCATCCATATGATAAAGAGCCCGGGCTGACATGACTAGTCGTAAACCCAAAGTGGCACAGTGCTTACAGGGACAAGCATCCATGACCCAGCAACGAACGTGTCGGTCATCAGCAAGTGGGTCCGGGCTGTAGCACTGGGCTAGCAGGACTCCGGTAAACCGGGCTGTAGCGGGCTAACAGGACTCCGGTACTCAATGCGTGACATTTCCCCGAAGGGACAGACACGAGAACGAAGAAGGACACATGCCGGCCAGCCTAAGTGTTCCAGAGCAGTAGCAAGCTACCATGGCTCAGTGTAACACTAGGAGACATTTCCCGGTAAGAGAGGCTACTAAGGATAAACAACTAGGTAGTCAGATCCCACACATACCAAGCATTTCAATCATACACACAATATGCTCGATATGTGCAAACACAACAAGGCATCACAACATGACTCTATGACACAAGTACTTTATTTAAGGCTCAGAGAGCCATACATAACATACATAAAGGTACGGGTCACACGACCCAAGCATTCAAGTCATACAGTCATACAAACTAGCAGCGGAAGTAACTTGTCTGAGTACAGACAACTAGTAAAATAAAAGAGGCTTGGAAAGCCTAGCTATACTACGTGGTCCTTCACAAGCTCAGGATCACCACCTGGGCCTTAGCCTACTCATTGATGTCAACGTCTACGTAGAACCCATCAGAAGGGGTTGCAGCGTCTTCTGTAAAAATGTAAATTATAGCAACATGAGTACAAAGGTACTCAGCAAGACTTACATCAGATCCTACATACATGCAAATTATCAAGAAGGGTTGGTGGAGTTATTGCAGCAAGCCAGCTTTGACTCCTGGCTAGGCTAATCTACGAGACTCCAACTTGAAATGGTTTTGCGCACACGAGTCCACTACTCACCACTTCAATACACTACCGAGGATCCACCTCCGTCTTCCTACGGAAGAGCCATCCTCGGCACTCACACTTATCTTGAGGATTTTAGTAGTTTCCATTTACTTGTCAATGAACTGTATAGGCAACCAAGTAGTCCTTTACCGCGGACGCGGCTATTCGAATAGATCATGATAACCCTGCAGGGGTGTACTTCTTCATACATGTTTCCACCACTTAGCGTCTGCACACGACATGTGCTCGGCAGACTTCAAGCGAAAGCCGACGTGGGTGTAGACCACGACCTACCTAAACACCTAAGTCTCTAGTCCAGGTTTATCGCCTATCCAGGTTCCATCCGCAGGGAGTCCGGCCGAGGTTTCCCATACGGCCCCGAACGATGTGAACAGGGTTCCCGAGATACCTAACGGGTATTCGGTACACCGTGCCACGTACCTACCGCATCACGGCCCACCCCTACGGTCAGCGCTGTCCACGGCCTCCAGTAGGCTACAAACACCAGAAACTACTTGCAACTCCTGGACAGAGAGCTAGGGTGAATAAGAAGTCGAGCGGGGTCATATTTCAGGGCCCAATGCATGGTAGTAGCTGTATCTTAAATCACACATACAGATCTCAGTGCTTAAGGTCGGCTTCAATGAAACAATCCACCATGTACTCCTACATGGCCTCTCATCGATACCTTTACCAAAACGTGTTCACCACACCACTCTCATTACCGACATAATCATTTCACTCTAGCCATCACCCAGATGAACCAGACCTGACACGACTCTAAGCATAGCAGGCATAGCAAGGTAGGAACAACACATACATATGGCTCAATCAACTCCTACACATGCTAGTGGGTTTCATCTAGTTACTGTGGCAATGACAAGTCATGCAGAGGAAATGGGTTCAACTACCGTAGCACACAGCAGTTTGAAACGCGCTGTCTTAATGCAGTAAAAGAGAGCAGGAGCGAGAACATGGGATTGTATCGATATGATCAAATGGTTGGTTGCTTGCCTGATGGTTCGATGCACTGATACGGTTCTTCGTTAGGGTAATCACGGTACTCCTCGGGGGAAGAACCTGCCGCAAAGAACACCGATACACAACCATCACCAAACAATGTGCAACAATATGATGCATGCATGAAACATAGCAATATGAGTGTGTTGGGCTAATGCAACTAAGACCAGAAGGGTTTGAACCAATTTGAATCAAAGATTCAAATTTCAAACTCAAACATGGCCTTTTAAAGTGCTTTTCCTTGTTCTGCATTAAACATCAGGTTAACTTGTTTAATCATGCATGAAAATAGTACAGATGGATAGATTGGATTTTTTTGATCATTTTTCATATATAATTTGTCTGATTTGGAGTTACAGAATAAAAGTTATGAATTTTTGAAGTTTAAACTATATTCTGGAATTTCCTATATTAGATTAATTCCAGAAAATCAATTATTGCGTCAGCCTGACGTCAGTGTGACGTCAGCAGGTCAACGGAACACGTCCGGGTCAAACCTGACAGTGGGTCCCGCGTGTCAGTGTGATTAGATTAATTAAAGTTTAATTAAAACTAAACCTGTTTAATTAACAGGGCTGGGCCCCACCTGTCATTGACTCAGGGGAGTCAACCAGGGCCCACCCGTGGTCAAACCCGGGTCGGCTGCACCGGCGTTTAGCCGCCGGCGAGCCCGACGCGGCGGCGGAAGTGGTTTTGGCCGTTTCGGCCACCAAATGGGT
>NC_041385.1:309734533-309753687 GCF_002162155.2 Triticum dicoccoides | reverse complement strand
CGCACGGGTGGCGGGGAGCACGGCTACGACGAAGGCACGGCGATGGTGGCGTCGGCCATGGCGGGGGAGCGCGAGGGGGAGGAGCTGGAGAGGAGCGGGGGTGTCTGGGGGGTTCGGGGGAGCGAGGGAGGCCGGTCCACGACGTCACCGGACAAGGGGAGCGGCGAGGCGGCGAGCAGGTGCGTGGCGCGCGCTGCGGTCGCCGTCGGGGACCTGCCTGCCTGCCTGGCCGGCAAGCAGCTCGCTGGAGCGGCGCTGGGCTGGGCCGACAGGTGGGCCGGGTGCTGGGCGCCAGGTAAGTTTTTCCATTTCTTTCTGTTTTCTTTTTTTTTTAATACTTCTGCAACTTTGTTGAATTAAATAAAATACTTAGGCAACTCCTAAAATCACCAAACTACTCCTGGTCCATAGTTGGATTATTCCAACATGAAACATTTTAGTTTGGAGATATTTGAGCATTTAAATATTTTATATAACTTTAAATGCCCAAATTCAAATATTTATGATTTAATTCAAAAACCCTAAGATGGCCTAGGAAAATGTGCACCACTTTTGGCAGAGGTTCTGAACCAAGACAAAAATGATGGGCATTTTAGAAGGGCATTTCAGGTTCATTGAAAAAGTTTTTAGTAAACCCTAGTTGGTTTCAGAGGGGACTGGGGGTTCTGTCATCCCCATTTCAGGTTTCTGGTGAAAAAATAAACATGATGCAACACTCTAATGCATGACTAGCTAGGGTGTGACAACTCACCCCCAGTCAAAAGAATCTCGTCCCGAGATTTGTGTTCCTCCGGGAAGAAGGCGGGATACTCGAGTCGAAGACGATCCTCCCTTTCCCAAGTTGCTTCATCCTCAGAATGGTGCGACCATTGAACTTTGAGAAACTTGATATTATGACGTCGAGTGGTACGCTCGGCCTGATCGAGGATACGAATGGGGTACTCTCGATATGTAAGATTATCTTGGAGATCAAGTGTTTCGTAGTCCACTCCACGGATAGGATCCGAGAAGCAACGCCTGAGTTGAGAAACGTGGAAGACATCGTGGACTCTGGAGAGGTGCGGAGGTAGTTCCAACTGGTAGGCAACTTCTCCTCGTTTAGCGAGAATGCGAAAAGGTCCAATGTAACGAGGAGCCAATTTGCCTTTGATACCGAAACGATGGGTTCCCTTTAGAGGGTTAACCCGAAGGTAAGCCTTCTCGTCAACCTCGAAAGTCATAGCCTTATGTTTTCGGTCATATTGACTCTTTTGACGAGATTGGGCTGTTTTCAACTTTTCACGAACGATGCGAACTTGCTCTTCTGCTTCATGAATCATATCCGGGCCAAAGAATTGTCTTTCCCCGGTCTCTGACCAGTTAAGGGGTGTTCGACACCGTCGTCCATAGAGAACTTCAAAAGGGGCTTTACCCAAGCTAGATTGATAGTTCTTGTTGTAAGCAAATTCGGCAAATGGAAGGCATTTCTCCCACTCCATTCCGAATGAGATAACAGAGGCTCGAAGCATGTCTTCTAGGATCTGGTTGACGCGTTCTACTTGACCACTCGATTGAGGGTGAAAAGCGGTGCTAAAGGAAAGGCGGGTTCCCATAGCGTTTTGGAAACTTTCCCAAAATCGAGAGGTGAAAAGACTTCCTCGATCCGAGTTAATTTCCAAAGGAACACCATGGAGAGACACTATTCGGGAGATGTATAAGTCTGCCAGCTGACTAGCGGTTATACTCTCACGAACAGGTAAGAAATGGGCCACTTTGGAAAGACGATCGACAACGACAAAGATAGCATTATTCCCTCTCTTGGTCCTGGGAAAACCGGTAATGAAATCCATACCAATTTTATCCCATTTCCATTCAGGAATAGCTAGGGGTTGAAGGGTGCCAGCAGGCCGTTGATGCTCTGCTTTTACACGACGACAGACGTCGCAATTAGCAATATACTGAGCAATTTCTCTCTTCATCCTAGTCCACCAGAACCTCTGGCGTAGGTCCTGATACATCTTAGTACTACCGGGATGAATGGTGAGAGGAGATTCATGAGCCTCCTTAAGGATCAACTGTCGTAGATGCTGGTTCTTGGGAACCACTAAACGGTTCTCAAAGTACACAGCACCCTGATCATTTGTGGGGAAACAACTAGCACCTCCGCTAGCGATGTTCTCCTTGATTTTAGATATTCCCTTATCTCGCTTTTGGGCAGCAATGATTTGATCCGTAAGAGTAGGTTTTGCCACCAAGGTGGAAAGAAATCCTTGAGGAACAATGTGAAGGTTAAGCTTCCGAAATTCCTCATGGAGAAGCGGTTGACTTTGTTGTAACATCAGGTTGTTACAATAAGATTTACGACTTAGCGCATCAGCCATGACGTTGGCTTTCCCTGGGGTGTAAGTTATTCCTAAGTCGAAATCTGTGATCAACTCAACCCAACGTCTTTGCCTGAGATTCAAATCCGGTTGGGTGAAAATGTACTTCAGACTTTGGTGATCAGTGAATATTTCGCAACGGTTACCGAGGAGGTAATGTCGCCAGGTCTTAAGTGCATAGACTACGGCTGCGAGCTCTAGATCATGAGTAGGATAATTCTCCTCATGTGGGTGCAATTGCCGTGAAGCGTAAGCAATTACGTGTCGATCTTGCATGAGGATGCAACCTAGTCCTTGTCGCGAGGCGTCGCAGTAGATAACAAAGTCCTTAGAGAAGTCTGGCGGTACCAGAACGGGAGCAGAAGTCAGGCGTCTTTTCAGTTCCTGAAAGCTGTGCTCACATTGTGGAGTCCACTCGAACTTTTTATCTTTCTTGAGGAGTTCGGTTAGAGGTTTAGCAACTTTGGAGAAATTTTCGACAAAGCGACGGAAATAGCTCGCTAAGCCCAGAAAACTCCAAACTTGCTTGACCGATTCAGGTGGAGTCCAATTAAGAACGGCTTGAACTCGCTCAGGGTTAACAGCAATACCTTTACCAGATATTACATGACCCAGATAGGTCACTTCTAACAACCAAAATTCACATTTGGAAAACTTGGCATAAAGGCGGTGCTCTCGAAGTTTCTTCAACACTAGCCTTAGATGTTCGGCATGTTCTTCCTCGTTCTTGGAGTAGATGAGTATATCATCTAGGTAAACCACGACGAATTTATCCAAATACTCCATGAAGATCGAGTTCATTAACCAAGAAAAGGTGGCTGGAGCATTGGTTAAACCGAAGGACATGACGGTGTACTCGTATTGGCCATAACGAGTAACAAAGGCCGTTTTAGGAATGTCCCCGTTTCTGATTTTGATTTGATGGTAGCCCAACCTCAAATCCATTTTGGAGAAGATTGAGGATCCAGCGAGCTGATCATACAGGTCGTTGATCCTAGGGAGCGGATATTTGTTCTTGATTGTGACCAAATTGACAGGTCGGTAATCTACAACCATCCGGTCCGTACCATCCTTCTTCTTGACGAAGAGGACGGGGCAAGCCCACGGAGATGAACTAGGTCGGATGAAACCCTTTTTCAAGGACTCATCGAGTTGTTTCTTAAGCTCGGCTAGTTCTAGTGGTGCCATCTTATAGGGTCTTCTAGCAATCGGAACGGTTCCTGGAATGAGGTCTATTACGAACTCAACATCCCTGTCAGGTGGAACACCTGGCAATTCCTCTGGGAAAACATCCGGAAAGTCATGGACTACCGGGACGTCCTCAAGGTCTGGCAAAGGGCTGGTGTTAAGAGAATATAACTATC
The DNA here is from genome assembly GCF_002162155.2 of Triticum dicoccoides. Taxonomy (NCBI): domain Eukaryota; kingdom Viridiplantae; phylum Streptophyta; class Magnoliopsida; order Poales; family Poaceae; genus Triticum; species Triticum dicoccoides. Next base: position 309,749,963 of record NC_041385.1, on the reverse strand, counting down.
GCTTGGCTATTCAGGTCAAGACATTGACTATCTTCCCCGAAGGATGGGTAAGTTGAACAGTCCTAGAGAAGCAATCAATTTGGGCATGATGAACTGACATCCAGTCCATACCCAGAATGATATTAATATCTGAAGATTTAAGGGCTATCAAAGATGCGAGGAAAACAAGTCTGTCGACTTGGATTTCATTTCCATGGCTTACTCTAGAAGTTTGCCATTTGGATCCCGGAGTTTGAATTACCATAGAGGTTGGCATGTCACAGAATGCGATGTTATGCAAACGAGCATAATTTTCGGATATAAAAGAATGAGAGGCTCCTGTATCGAAAAGAACAGATGCCGGGTGGCAATTAACAAGAAGCGTACCAAGAACGACGTTGGGATCCTCTTGAGCTTCCTCGGCAGAGATACAGTTGACATGGCCACGTGTAGCGGTGGCCGGCTTGGCGTGGAACACTTTTCCTGTCGGCTTGCCACGGCCAACAGTTTTAGCAGATTGGTTGGGGTTGGTCTGGGGACACTCGCGCATATAGTGGCCAGATTCCCCACACTTAAAGCAAGTCACAGAACTGGTACGTGGAGGAGCGTTGTTGGTTGGACCACCATAGGGCTTGGCTGGTGCAGACTGTTGAACGGGGCGAGGCGCCTGGAAGGATGGCCTCGGTGTGAACCTGGGTGGCAGGGCAGTGTTGGGCACCCACACGCGGCGCTTCTGAGGACCAGCACCGGATGAGGAACCCACGTCACGGCCATGCTTGCGTGTTGCGTCATAATCAGTCTGACCAGTCTCAGCACTGATGGCCTTGTTAACAAGTTTCTAAAAGGATGTGCACTCATGCAGACGGAGGTCACGGCGAAGCTCAGGACTAAGCCCCTTACGGAACCTTGCTTGCTTCTTGGCATCGGTAGAAACTTCCTCAGTAGCATATCGTGCGAGGTTACCAAACTCCCTGCTGTAGGCATCCACAGAGAGTCGGCCCTGAGTGAAACTGCAAAATTCCTCACGTTTACGGTCCATGAGACCCTCCGGAATGTGATGTTCATGGAAAGCCTCGCTGAATTCCGCCCAAGTAGTGACATGGCCCGCTGGGCGCATAGCTCCATAATTCTCCCACCATAGACTGGCGGGGCCTTCAAGATGATATGCAGCAAAGGTGACCTTGTCAGCCTCAGCTACTAGCGCAGAACGCAGTTTGTGAGAAATACTGCGAAGCCAGTCATCAGCGTCGAGAGGCTCGACGGAGTGGTGGAACGTGGGTGGATGTAACTTGATGAAATCACTAAGTGACACCACGTTAGTCCTCTGATGGTGTGCCGTGTTCTGTTCAGTATGCTCCAACAAACGGTTGGTCTCCCGTTTATTTCTCTCAGCTTCCATCATAACCTCGGCTAGGGAAGGAGGATGAGGCAGATTTGCATTCCTGACTTCACTGCCTTCGGCCTGCTCTTGAGGAGCAGGGTTAGTGCGCGTGTTGACCATCCTAGGTAAACAAGACAATGATTTAGTCAGAATGATAAGATTCCGACATAGGATACAGAATGTAAGGAATAACTCGGAATGCAAGATGATCATCCGTATGACATGGTAGATACAGAAACTGCTTCTTTATTCCATCGTCATACACACCATACAAGGTTTAGTACAAAACCAAACAAGGTACTGTTACGGTGAAAGGAAGATTACATCACATCGGAGGCATCCCAAGCTCCTATACATTATTTTTCTACACCTCCGGAAGCGGTACAAACTAGGTCATATCCCACGAGTCACGCAGGACGATAGACGACACAGCTAGTACAAACTAGTGATACTACCACTAACTCAGACCGATCCGTAGTAGTCCTCGTAGAAATTACCTCCATAGCCTGGAAGCTCAACATGATCATCCGGAAACAGACGATCTCACGGAGCTTGTGGACCATAGGGACTAGGATGAGGTCTGGGACCAACAGACGGTGGCCTGCGGGGACCGCGAGGTGGGGTGATGCCTCCTACATCACGCCAACCCATCACGTCTGGCAGAGCAGATCTCACAGGATAGAGATTGCGCATATCCGAATATCCAGCTTGCACCGCCGGTGCAAACCGAGTCAATGTGGCCCAATGGTCAGCACGGGTATTGAAGAGCTTTAACCTCAAGGCCCGATTTTCACGGTCCTTATCCTCGAGCATCTCAGCAGTAGTGCGGGTCCGTGAATCCTCCTGGGTGGGGTCAGCATAGATAGCCTGGAGATACCCTTGTGCTCCCGGAAGTGATCCTAGCATATACCGGAAGTCAGAGTCCCGAAATAGGCCAGACCTGACTCGCATGATGGTCATCATAGAGTAGGCGGCGTCCTGCACAGCCATCTCAATAGTAACCCCGAGTCCATAGGAGCAGTGAAGGGGCTCGGTGGACCCAGGATAAGATGGAAATATCCTGACAGTGCAGAGATACTGGCTTTGATTAAAGTCTCGGAATTGCTCTTCGACCGTGTACTCAGGATACCAACGGTATCCAGCCTCAGTCATTACCCTGACCAACATGGCGGTATGGCCGGGTACATCTAGGCATCGAGTCAGGCGAACCACTTGATTAAGGTCGCGAGTGGCCATCTGAAAGCACAACCATAATGCAAAGGCATTAGAATTTCTAGCAAAATTTCGGCAGCATAACAGCTGTAAATGCTCAAGAAGGATTTTGAGACATTTGACAAAGGATTTCATACACACTCAACATCATCATATCAAAGTTCTGAGTCCATTCTAACAACATGATGTGGTAGTAGAACTATACTAGGCTTGTATCCATCAAACCTATAAGGTACTACTGATTAGTAACACGTGATCCTGATAGAGAGAAAAGATCCTAATTCCTTAACCCCCGGTGGAAGAATAGACTGACTCAGATCAGAATGTCATAAGATAAGGAGTAAAAAGAACCTTACGTTCCAACCCACAAACAATTCCCCTACATATAACTAAGGAATTTCTAGACTCAACATCGACCAGTTTGGCTTGGAGAACCTACAGGCAGTCCGGCTCTGATGCCAACGCTGTCAGGACCCCGACTCGATGTCACATCGATCTAGCTTGTAACACCCCATATCACTTTGCGGCCTCACGCACGGCATCCCCACGGGTGTCGCCTTACCTTTGCCCGGGGCCGTTTGCGTCTTTTGTCTCACGTATATGATAGTGTCGCTAGCATCCATATGATAAAGAGCCCGGGCTGACATGACTAGTCGTAAACCCAAAGTGGCACAGTGCTTACAGGGACAGGCATCCATGACCCAGCAACGAACGTGTCGGTCATCAGCAAGTGGGTCCGGGCTGTAGCACTGGGCTAGCAGGACTCCGGTAAACCGGGCTGTAGCGGGCTAACAGGACTCCGGTACTCAATGCGTGACATTTCCCCGAAGGGACAGACACAGGAACGAAGAAGGACACATGCCGGCCAGCCTAAGTGTTCCAGAGCAGTAGCAAGCTACCATGGCTCAGTGTAACACTAGGAGACATTTCCCGGTAAGAGAGGTTACTAAGGATAAACAACTAGGTAGTCAGATCCCACACATACCAAGCATTTCAATCATACACACAATATGCTCGATATGTGCAAACACAACAAGGCATCACAACATGACTCTATGACACAAGTACTTTATTTAAGGCTCAGAGAGCCATACATAACATACACAAAGGTACGGGTCACACGACCCAAGCATTCAAGTCATACAGTCATACAAACCAACAGCGGAAGTAACTTGTCTGAGTACAGACAACTAGTAAAATAAAAGAGGCTTGGAAAGCCTAGCTATACTACGTGGTCCTTCACAAGCTCAGGATCACCACCTGGGCCTTAGCCTACTCATTGATGTCAACGTCTACGTAGAACCCATCAGAAGGGGTTGCAGCGTCTTCTGTAAAAATGTAAATTATAGCAACATGAGTACAAAGGTACTCAGCAGGACTTACATCAGATCCTACATACATGCATATTATCAAGAAGGGTTGGTGGAGTTATTGCAGCAAGCCAGCTTTGACTCTTGGCTAGGCTAATCTACGAGACTCCAACTTGAAATGGTTTTGCGCACACGAGTCCACTACTCACCACTTCAATACACTACCGAGGATCCACCTCCGTCTTCCTACGGAAGAGCCATCCTCGGCACTCACACTTATCTTGAGGCTTTTAGTAGTTTCCATTTACTTGTCTATGAACTGTATAGGCAACCAAGTAGTCCTTTACCGCGGACGCGGCTATTCGAATAGATCATGATAACCCTGCAGGGTGTACTTCTTCATACATGTTTCCACCACTTAGCGTCTGCACACGACATGTGCTCGGCAGACTTCAAGCGAAAGCCGACGTGGGTGTAGACCACGACCTACCTAAACACCTAAGTCTCTAGTCCAGGTTTATCGCCTATCCAGGTTCCATCCGCAGGGAGTCCGGCCGAGGTTTCCCATACGGCCCCGAACGATGTGAACAGGGTTCCCGAGATACCTAACGGGTATTCGGTACACCGTGCCACGTACCTACCGCATCACAGCCCACCCCTACCGTCAGCGATGTCCACGGTCTCCAGTAGGCTACAAACACCAGAAACTACTTGCAACTCCTGGACAGAGAGCTAGGGTGAATAAGAAGTCGAGCGGGGTCATATTTCAGGGCCGAATGCATGGTAGTAGCTGTATCTTAAATCACACATACAGATCTCAGTGCTTAAGGTCGGCTTCAATGAAACAATCCACCATGTACTCCTACATGGCCTCTCATCGATACCTTTACCAAAACGTGTTCACCACACCACTCTCATTACCGACATAATCATTTCACTCTAGCCATCACCCAGATGAACCAGACCTGACACGACTCTAAGCATAGCAGGCATAGCAAGGTAGGAACAACACATACATATGGCTCAATCAACTCCTACACATGCTAGTGGGTTTCATCTAGTTACTGTGGCAATGACAGGTCATGCAGAGGAAATGGGTTCAACTACCGTAGCACACAGTAGTTTGAAACGCGCTGTCTTAATGCAGTAAAAGAGAGCAGGAGCGAGAACATGGGATTGTATCGATATGATCAAATGGTTGGTTGCTTGCCTGATGGTTCGATGCACTGATACGGTTCTTCGTTAGGGTAATCACGGTACTCCTCGGGGGCAGAACCTGCCGCAAAGAACACCGATACACAACCATCACCAAACAATGTGCAACAATATGATGCATGCATGAAACATAGCAATATGAGTGTGTTGGGCTAATGCAACTAAGACCAGAAGGGTTTGAACCAATTTGAATCAAAGATTCAAATTTCAAACTCAAACATGGCCTTTTAAAGTGCTTTTCCTTGTTCTGCATTAAACATCAGGTTAACTTGTTTAATCATGCATGAAAATAGTACAGATGGATAGATTGGATTTTTCTGATCATTTTTCATATATAATTTGTCTGATTTGGAGTTACGGAATAAAAGTTATGAATTTTTGAAGTTTAAACTATATTCTGGAATTTCCTATATTAGATTAATTCCAGAAAATCAATTATTGCGTCAGCCTGACGTCAGTGTGACGTCAGCAGGTCAACGGAACACGTCCGGGTCAAACCTGACAGTGGGTCCCGCGTGTCAGTGTGATTAGATTAATTAAAGTTTAATTAAAACTAAACCTGTTTAATTAACAGGGCTGGGCCCCACCTGTCATTGACTCAGGGGAGTCAACCAGGGCCCACCCGTGGTCAAACCCGGGTCGGCTGCACCGGCGTTTAGCCGCCGGCGAGCCCGACGCGGCGGCGGAAGTGGTTTTGGCCGTTTCGGCCACCAAATGGGTCGCGGAGACCACCGGAGTGGAGCTGAGGACGAGCCGCAGCTCTTGGTGGAGTCCGTTGGGGTCGGGGTGGCCGGGTTGGCGCCGGTGACGACTTTGGCGGCCACCGGGGTTCGGCCGAAGACGAACTTGACGCTAGAGGGGTCGGTGAGGCTCGGGGAGTGGCTAGCTAGGTGCTAAGTGACATGGTGAGCATGATGGACACCAGTTTGTGGCCGGAGGGTGACCGGGAGCACGTCGGCGACGAGCTCCACGGCGGTGGGTGCGGTTGAGCTCCGGGAGGTCGCTACACGACTCGGGAGCAAGAACGGAAGGGAGGGGAAGATGGCTAAGCTCACAGTGAGTGCGACGAAGCCCTTGGTGTGGCCGGAGATGAACCGGAGCGACGACGGCGTTGAAGGGGATCTCCGGCAACGGCGGACTCGTGCGAGGTCGGTGCGGTGGACTCGGGCGTTGCGAGCGCTCGGGGCTCGGCTGCTCGATGAAGTGGACAGCGGCGGAGCTCCTGGACACAATGAGAGGACGCACGGGTGGCGGGGAGCACGGCTACGACGAAGGCACGGCGATGGTGGCGTCGGCCATGGCGGGGGAGCGCGAGGGGGAGGAGCTGGAGAGGAGCGGGGGTGTCTGGGGGGTTCGGGGGAGCGAGGGAGGCCGGTCCACGACGTCATCGGACGAGGGGAGCGGCGAGGCGGCGAGCAGGTGCGTGGCGCGCGCTGCGGTCGCCGTCGGGCACCTGCCTGCCTGCCTGGCCGGCAAGCAGCTCGCTGGAGCGGCGCTGGGCTGGGCCGGCAGGTGGGCCGGGTGCTGGGCGCCAGGTAAGTTTTTCCATTTCCTTCTGTTTTCTCTTTTTTTTAATACTTCTGCAACTTTTTTGAATTAAATAAAATACTTAGGCAACTCCTAAAATCACCAAACTACTCCTGGTCCATAGTTGGATTATTTCCAACATGAAACATTTTAGTTTGGAGATATTTGAGCATTTAAATATTTTATATAACTTTAAATGCCCAAATTCAAATATTTATGATTTAATTCAAAAACCCTAAGATGGCCTAGGAAAATGTGCACCACTTTTGGCAGAGGTTCTGAACCAAGACAAAAATGATGGGCATTTTAGAAGGGCATTTCAGGTTCATTGAAAAAGTTTTTAGTAAACCCTAGTTGGTTTCAGAGGGGACTGGGGGTTCTGTCATCCCCATTTCAGGTTTCTGGTGAAAAAATAAACATGATGCAACACTCTAATGCATGACTAGCTAGGGTGTGACACCAGGCCATAGTTAGGCCCAACTATATGACGGGCTTTTAACAGGCCGAAATTAAAATAGGGCTGAAATGTTAAATGGGCCCTTAACAGGCCGAAACTAATATCAGGCCGAATTACTAAATGGGCCTTTAGCAAGTGGGCCCAAAAGCATAGCGTCTAGTCAACGGGCCAAATCTGATATGGGCCATAATTGAGCCCAAAGCCTCTTAAAGGGCCGGACCTGATCTGGGCCGTGATTTGGCCCAGAAAGTGGGAGGATTTTAACGGGCCGGATCTTATATGGGCCATTACTAGGCCTAGAACGTGGCAGGCTATTAATGGACCGGATCAATTATGCGCCGACATTTGGCCCAAAACATGGCAGCCAGTTAATGGGCCGGCCTACTAGGGTCTTCAAAATCTTGTGGGCCTACAGCTGGGCCGGACCATTAATGTCGGTGAAATCTCGTGGGCCTTTAGCTGGGCCGACCCATTATGATCCGCAAGAATTTTGCGGGCCTTTACCTGGGCCGGCCCATTAAGGCACACAAAAATCTTGTGGGCATTTACCTGGGCCGACCTATTATGTCCCATGAAATCTTGTGGGCCTTTAGTTGGGCCAGCCCATTATAGTCCGCAAAATCTCGTGGGCCTTTAACTGGGCCGGCCCATTATGGGCCGCCAAATCTTGTGGCCCTTTAGTTGAGCCGGCCCATTTAAACTTGATTGGACGTGCCACGTGTCGACGTATCATAGGCGCCTTCTGTCCAATGAGTGGATGACATCTGTCCCAACGATGAGCCGACACGTGTTTCCTCCAGCCAATGATGATTTTACACGTGGAAAATCCCCATTGGTCGGGGGTGTTAACGGGTTATCGGATCCAAAACCCGACCCGATAGCTTAACGACGTTCCGTTACGGTGGATGCCACGTGTCGGTCACCCTTGACGAAAGCACTTCTGTGACGTGCGATTTATCGTCATGGAAGTGGACACTTCCGTGATGATAATTTTGGTAATGTAATAGAACACTTCTACGATAGCACAGGTATGACTCTCTTGATTCTGTCATAAATTTGTCATGGATGTACATGCATGACAAAAAACGCGACCTACTATGACAAACACGTACCATCACGAAAGTGTATTTTTTTGTAGTGTTAATTAGCAAATGAACATTAAGTTCTCTCCTTTTCCCCTCCTCCTTGGTCACGGTGCACAACCTAAGATGACTTACTCACCTAGATGGAGGGAGTACTTAGTACTCCTGCGCCATGTATCATATATTAGTATCATGTAGTACTTTATTTATTGCCATGTATGACACATAGTACTCAACTCTCTCTCTCTCTCTCTCTCTTTCTTCATTTAATTCTATGACACCTCATCAAAATTGCTAAGGCTAGTACCATTACAACCAGCCTTAGCAAATACTAATCATTAAGTTCTCTCGTTTTCCTCTCCACCTTGGTCACCTAGACGGAGGGAGTATACTGCGCGGGCTTTTCCTGCATGGTAGGCGGGGCAGTTCCGCCTAGTTGGTTCGACAGAGACGCGAGAAGACGAGGGAGTAGGCTGCTGCAAATGTAGGGCTGTGTGATTTGACATCAAGTTACTACTGGACAGGTGGGGCCCTGTGATTTGACTTGCCATTATCATTTTAATTGCGGCGCTACGACCGGCGTGAGTCTCCCGATTCCTGACCACCTCCATTCAGGTGCCTCTCCCAATGCTCCACCATGTAGTAGAGGCTGGCTCTTGCATCAGAGCCCACTTCTCCACTTTTTCCTTGCCTCTCTTTCCTTCACATATGCAAAAATGCCATCGCACTATTATACTTACTTGCTCCTACATGTGCTAAGCTCGCCACATAGGCATAAAGTCTAATGTGGCAAGTTAATCAAGAAGAGAGAGACTAGTTTGGTGACCCAAGGAAGAAACGGTGCTAAGCACGTGTACCTAGGTGAAAAGACAATTTTGAGTCTATATCTAATTAAATGAAGCAAACTTAGCAACAAAAAACTAATAAGCACACCATTTCATTGGAAGAGTTCACTCCTTGGCAAATGCAATAAATACTAGTACTCCCTGTGTACCATAATATAAGAACGTCTTTGGCACTACACTAGTGTCAAAAACGTTCTTATATTATGGGATGGAGGGAGTATGAAGAAAGAGATAGAGAGGAGGAAAAAAAATACACTTATAGCCAACCTTATAGCTAACCTTGTTGTAGTATGAGTGACTAAGTGATGACTATGTATGACATGCCAACATCAGATAGCCTAACACACCGTGTTAAATCTCCAAGGGTGCGACCGCGCGAGCGACGCGACGGTCGTGGTAGGCGCGACCATGATACGGGCTGCTGGTAGCCCTTGGATCTGAGATCAAACGGTCGCATGCTAAGTTGCTGAAAAATTGCAGAATAACCCTCCAGGATAGGATATTCACCCATAGGTCTAGAATCACGCCATGCAACCGTTTGATCTCAGATCCAAGGGCTCTCAGAAGCCCATATCATGGAAGAATGGAAAGCCACTACCCTGCCGTTCGCACGTTGGCAGTTCGCTCCTACTCGTCCCCGCACGTCCTTTAATACTACGGCGGTTCGCTCCTAGTCATCCCATCCTTTCACATTACGACAGTTCCACTAATCCTAACCATCCTCCCAAATCCATGGCGTCCCAAATCTCCACGATCAGCGGTGATTACAAGGTTAGAACCATCACCAGTGATGAGTTCGACGTCATCTACACCCGTTCTTCCGCGATGGTGAAAGTATGCCTTTCTCGCTTCAGACGCATGTTCGAAGACTCAGATGATGAGTTGGTCGCTGGGCTAGATGTTGAGTACACCACAGTCCTGGGACGAGAGAAGGATCTAAAGGACGAAGAGAGGAATAAGCCCGCCGTGATCCAGGTTTGCGTGCATGACTTATGCTTGGTCTACCACATATGCCATGCCGACGTTGAATGCCTTGATTTTAAGGACTTCCTCAAGAGGAACCTAGTCAAATTCGTTACTGTAGACTTTGGTAACGACAAAGAAGTCCTCGGTCGGATAGGCCTCGTTGTAGGCAACACCTTCGACCTCCAGAAGAATCGGCTGGTGTCCTCTCGTCAGCCTTCAATGCTAACCCTGGCAGGAGCCATGGTTCATCCTTCGCACGGTAAACTAGAGAAACCTCCATACACGTTTCATCATTATGCATGGCAGCGGAATGTACTAGATATAGACCACATCCACTATGCTACAATGAATGGCTACCTTTGTTTCAATATCTAAAAGGGTTGGATGAAGAGCAAGAGCCAAGTGTGCGGTTCAAGCAAAGAAATATCGGCCAAGAGGAAGAGGGACAAGGACGAAGTCGAGGACGTGGACAAGGACTCCGAGTAAGGTGGCAGTGTCGTTGCTCATGGTGGTTCTAATGCAGTGTCTACCGGAATAGTTGCAAAGTATAATTTCAGGTGTGCTTAATTTAATTTGAGGGGTGTGTTGTGATGAGCCCCCAACAGAACTATGTTATGTTTCTTCTCGTTACTTTAACTCTTCAGTACGTACATACTAGTATTTCTTACATTTCATCTTTTAGTTGGTATAGTACTACCACTCGTTTCTTCACATTATATACGTACAATATATATGGCCAACATCATATAGCCATCAGTTTAGTTGTCAAAGAATTTTAGGGTGCTTAGTTTTGTCAAAGAATTCCAGGGTGCTTAGTTTTATTTGAGGGGTGGGTTGTGCACTTGTGCTGGACACCATTATTGTGACAAGTCTTTTTAATAGTACTATATGCATAATTTGGCGACAAGCGCTCTCTATATGTACCACCTTTTTTTAATTTCAAGTTTTGCTCCACGCACAATCCATCGATACTACTACTGTACAAAAGTGGAGTATATACATTTTTTAAAAGGCTAGAGGGCGGGGCAGTCTAGCTCGGTCGGTTTCACGAGAGGCCAGGGCCTTTGTGATTTGACGGCTCATTACTATTGTCAAATCGAATAGTACTGCACCACCCGTTGCACGCCCATCGCCTCCATTAAACCCCTCTGTTAAACCCGCATGCAAACCGAGAATCCTACTCCGGCCACACGTCTGTTCATGAGTGGGCCAGAATTAAACGCAACACCAGCCGAGCTCCTCCCATCTGCCCTCAGTTTAAACGAGGCCAGACGCCGGCCAAGCTCCTACCGTCCGCCCTCTATTTACACGAGGCCAGACATATAGCGGGCAAGAATCGCACCCCTCCACCGCTCCCCCATCTCCTCCTTCACCATTTTCACCACTCTTCCGATGGCTTTCGATGAGCCGTTCTCCGGCATATTACCCGGCTGGGTGGCCCGCCGAGCCCTCCGGATACGGGCGAGGCTGCTCGGTGCTTCACCAACCTCCCTTGGCTCAACGGATCCAGTTGCCTCCCCAAGCAGGCACGTGGTTCAGCAACTCGCTGCTCCAGTTCAGCTCGATGAGGAGTGGCGAGTTGCTCCACGCTGGCACGGCGGCAAGCACGCCGGTACGAGCGCATTCGCTGCCGCGTCAAACCGTGCCACCAGTGTCTGCGGTGGCCGCATCTCCCATGTCTGTGGGCACGCCTCCCGTGTCTGCGGTGGCCGCACCTCCCATGTCTGTGGGCACGCCTCCCGTGCCTGCGGCAGCGCCATGCAGGCAGAGACAGAAGCCGGGTGCGTGGAGAGCGACGAGTCGGTGGCCAGCTTCTCCGTGTCTGCCGCCATCATCGAGGAGAAGTAGAACACGGGAGGCCGCCGCCACTTGGGCCCCATGAAGGCCACCACCGAGGCGACGACTGCGGATTCAGGTGGTTTCTTTGCTGCTTTGTCCCTTTCGAGGAACTTCGTCGACCCCGCAAGTGTCTGACGGACATGAGGAAGACAAAGGGATCCGCGGGCGGCCATATAGAACTAAAATAAGTCTAGATACATCCATTTCTAGGACAAGTATTTCCGGACGGAGGGAGTATTAATTATACAAGAGAGCCGGATTGGCACCTCTTAGTTCATGTAAATGTAATGAAATCCATCATGTTTATATGAAGATCCGGCTTTTTTATACGAAATCCTTCATGCTTATATGAAATCAGTCCGTCTTTGCACGAATTTCATCTGGTTGGTTAGAGTTGTAAAAATGTATGACGCTGGCGTTTGATGTCGTCCTCCGCGGAAGAAAGCGGGAGGAAATTTGCCAGCTGCCGTTGGAGATGCTCTTTATGCTGGAAATAATAGAGTGACATCCAATCCATTTGAGTTAATTGCCCGTATGATTGTCCCTCTATAAAAAGTTAATTGCATGTACAATGTACACATGACTTGCAGGGTGGCTACAGCTCCGTACAGAAAGTTAAAAAGAAACAAGTTCATCCTTAATCTTGTATTCTAAGTACTCTGTGGGTTCCACTGTCAGCACAGTAGCGAAAGAAGTAAATATTAAATAAGTAGAGTAATATATAATATAAAAATCTGAAGTTAAAAGATAGAGTTCGAACTCATGTCATCGCGTTGCGAGCATCCGGCGCTAACTAGCCCAGCACATTTTTGTTGTAGACCATGCTAGAGATATATCTCCATGTCTACTCTTATACTCCATTCGTTCCTAAATATTTGTATTTTTGAGATTTCAAATGGACTACCACATACGGATGTGTATGTAGACATATTAAAGAGTGTAGATTCACTCATTTTGCTCCGTATGTCTTTTCAGGAAGGGGTCAGATTTGTCCTTGATTTATTTATGAGGTATCCAGATGGCACTGCACCGCTAGGAAAAGAGGGTAACGTCAAAATTATGGACTACTTTTTTGAGTATGTTGGTAAGGTCCGGTCATAGTCACTTGTTGAAATCTCTAAAAAACAAATACTCCCTCTATCCAGAAATACTTTTCATTGATGTCTACTACACAACCTTCTTCTTGTAGACATTGTTGGGGCTGCAAGTGCATAGGTTTGTAGGACAGTAGAAAATTTCCCTCAAGTGGATGACCTAAGGTTTATCAATCCGTGGGAGGCGTAGGATGAAGATGGTCTCTCTCAAACAACCCTGCAACCAAATAAAAAAGAGTTTCTTGTGTCCCCAACACACCCAATACAATGATAAATTGTATACGTGCACTAGTTCGGCGAAGAGATGGTGATACAAGTGCAATATGGATAGTAGATATAGGTTTTTGTAATCTGAAAATATAAAAACAGCAAGGTAACTAATGATAAAAGTGAGCGTAAACGGTATTGCAATGATAGGAAACAAGGCCTAGGGTTCATACTTTCACTAATGCAAGTTCTCTCAAAAATAATAATATAGATAGATCATATAACAATCCCTCAACATGCAACAAAGAGTCACTCCAAAGCCACTAATAGGGAGAACAAACGAAGAGATTATGGTAGGGTACGAAACCACCTCAAAGTTATTCTTTCGGATCGATCTATTAAAGAGTTCGTACTAGCATAACACCTTAAGACACAAATCAACCAAAACCCTAATGTCACCTAGATACTCCATTGTCACCTCAAGTATCCATGGGCATGATTATACGATATGCGTCACACAATCTCAAATTCATCCAACCAACACAAACTACTTCAAAGAGTGCCCTAAAGTTTCTACCGGAGAGTGAAGAAAACGTGTACCAACCCCTATGCATAGGTTCATGGGCGGAACCCGCAAGTTGGTCACCAAAACATACATCAAGTGGCACGTGATATCCCATTGTCACCACAGATAAACACGGCAAGACATACATCAAGTGTTCTCAAATCAAAGACTCAATCCGATAAGATAACTTCAAGAGCGAAACTCAATTCATCACAAGAGAGTAGAGGGGGAGAAACATCATAAGATCCAACTATAATAGCAAAGCTCGTGATACATCAAGACCGTGCCATAGAGAGAACACGAGAGAGAGAGAGAGAGAGGGATCAAACACATAGCTACTGGTACATACCCTCAGCCCCGAGGGTGAACTACTCCCTCCTCGTCATGGAGAGCACCGGGATGATGAAGATGGCCACCGGTGATGGGTTCCCCCTCCGGCAGGGTGCCGGAACGGGCTCCCGAGAGGTTTTTGGTGGCTACAGAGGCTTGCGGCGGCGGAACTCCTGATCTATCTTGATATTCGGTGGTTTTAGGGTACGTAGGCTTATATAGGCAAAAGAAGTCAGTCGGGAGGTGCTTGAGGGGCCCACGAGACAGGGGTGCGCTCTACAGGGGGGCGCCCTCCTATCTCGTGGCTGCCTCAAGGATCTTATGACATGAACTCCAAGTCTCCAAGATCATATTCTTCCAAAAAATCACGCTGCCGAAGGTTTCATTCCGTTTGGACTCCATTTGATATTCCTTTTCTTCGAAATAATGAAACAGGCAATAAAACAACAATATGGGCTGGGCCTCCGGTTAATAGGTTAGTCCCAAAAATAATATAAAAGTGTATAATAAAGCCCGTAATCATTCAAAACAGATAATAAAATAGCTTGAATGCTTCATAAATTATAGATACGTTGGAGATGTATCAGTCATCAAAATGGATAAAAGGCAATATATCTAGACGTATTTTAGTTTTAGATACATCTCTTTTTATCCATTTTGATGACAAGTATTTTCAGACGGAGGGAGTAGAAAACAGAGTTGGTGATGATGGTGTGCGTGCCATCCTGCAATATAGGCCGTCGGATTTAAATAACGGATAGGAAAGAAACTATGTCAATTTTGCAAAAATATACCCTCACATCTCTCCATGTTCGCAAATAAGGCCTTCCCTCGTTCAGCTTTTTCTCTCACAAGATAAACTACTCATACAAATGCATCTTGATGTTCCATGTAACACACGGGCAGCTAGCTAATTTCTTTTAAAATAGTTGCTCCGATAATTGGGTTCAAGTGATATATTCTATGTCTGCCCCGAATGATTTCAGAATCACTATTTGTAATAAATAAAAGGTTGCCTTGTTAATTAACAGAAAATAGGGTGAAAACTATCACATAAGGCCGGTAAAAACAAGGCACACTGGGTTCAGCATCATCGTCACTACAGCCGTGCGCGCGCGAGAAGTCTATATATCGAGGGGGCTACTGAGCGAGGCACCGAGACACAATGTTTGAGAGAGAAACCAATTGACAGATTATGATCAGATCAAGTTGTCACCCTTCTGCTGTCATTGTTGGGGGGGGGAGGGAGAGAAAGACGTATCGAGAGTGTGTGTGGTAGGCACAGAGGCACAACTAGCGAGTGTGTGTGTGTGTGTGTTTGAAAGAGGAGTAGATAGATTATTATCAAGATCGATGTGCCTCCCTACTCCTTCGGTGCCGGGTAGTGTGTTTGTATGTTTGAGAGAGAAGCCAGTCGATAG